>NC_090380.1:27773598-28073598 GCF_036365525.1 Heterodontus francisci | reverse complement strand
TGGGGCATCCTGAAGTTGTGAAAGATGCTATATAAATGCAAATCTTTCTTTTTCTTTCTTTAACTTCATATTTAGCCAACAACTATATTTAACTTTGCAGACAATGTTGCTATCACAGTCATATGGCCACAAGGTGTGTTGAAAATAAAAGCAGTAAAGATGCCTGCACCCATGACCATTGTCTTTATACCTTTCTCGGTTCTGGATGTAATCAAAGGAGGGAAAAAAAATAGAATCATAGTTTTATTCATCATTAGATTTTCATATTAACTTAGAGGGATAGACAGTGCTCACTGCCAGTGAACCATTTACTCTGAAACTAATCTTTCAGTGTATGACTCAGCATCCTTGTGGTTTTTAGCTGTCAGAATAGAAAAGCATTCTAGTAAATTGAACATAATACATACACAGATTTGACTTTAGCAGAAATGCTTTGGTTTAATTTACTGTTGTTGCCAATTTTGTCTCCCCCTCTTTCCTGAAGGCCAGAATACATACGAACATATGATTTAGGAGCAGGAGTAGGCCACTCGGCCCTTCGAGCCTGCTCCGCCATGCAGTTAGCTCATGGCTGAACTGATTACTCCACATTTTCACCTACCCTCGATAACCTTCCATCCCCCCTTGCTTATCAAGAATCTATCTACCTCTGCCTTAAAAATATTCAAAGACTTTGCTTCCATCGCCTTTTGAGGTAGAGTGCCACAGGTTCCTGTCTCCTTCTGCTTTCTTCATGTGAGTATTGGTAGGCTGTTCTACTGCAGGGGGCTTCACAACTGAGCCCAGTCCACCTGTTTCTGCACAAGTAACTTCCCAGAGAGATCGCTAGATAGCAATCAAGAGTGACGAGGCTGGGCAATTTTTCCTCTCCCTGACCCTAGCTACCATTTGGACTAATAGTAGTTTCTCTACCCCCACTTTGTGCAATTAAGAATGGGGATCAAATATTAGGGCTCCCCAATCTGTATGGCACAGCCACTCACTGGCTTAACCAGCTGAGTCTTTGGGGAAAGCGTGAAGCAGCTGGTTGGCCAGACCACTATAGAGCCAGCCTCATTTTCAACCCAAGTGATGAAGTTGAAAATGATAACTTCGAACCTTGTGTTCACTGCTACCAGTTTGCATGTGTTTGAAGTTGCAAATCTGATTGATGTTATTTTCATCACGTAATGTCAAAAACATAACTCAAGTCAAACAATGCTGCTCTCAGATCAGTCACCAAAAACAAAAGAGAATAACTTGCATTTCTTTCAAAGAACCACATAAACCAAGCAGCATCTGTGGAGAGAAGATGGTTTAAAAATTCAAGAGAAAAACAAACATTTCTGAGTACAGTAGAACATTGGGTAAATTACTCAATGGTTCTAAAGTTTCTGGGAGCCTACTCTGTCAATGTAAACACATAGGCGTGGAACCCAGAGGAGTAATTTGTCTTGTGTGGACCCTGGTTTGGGTCCCCTAAATTTTACTATGCAATGGTACTAAATAATGTCTACTTAATCCAGTGTCAAAGGCACACACTTATGCTCATGAAAAGGCGTGCTTGCAATAGATAATATAAAAATAGCTGATTCTCCTCAATCCTTAAGCCTATCACTAGTTGAGCTATTGTCATGGTTGGATCCACTCGGGACCCTCACTGCACAGGGTTCACAGTCCTATAACCCTCCCCCCACCCCAACATGAAACCCCTGCTCACCCTGACAGCAGGTTAGAGACCCCGTTCCATATCCCAGGGTTAGGGTCATTTATGGTACCTTGCTGCTCCACCAAGAAGTGATTATCCTGCTCTAGTAAAGGCTTGGGGCCTTCAGAAAGCCTCAAAAGGACTCATGCTAGGTCTCAACTGGTATGAATTCCCTTGATGACATTTAAGGTCCCCCCATCACCCCACTGGAATTTATAGATCTGGTTAAGTGGAACAGAATTCTGGCAGAGCAGAGTGACATCCATATTCCAGCTCCCTCCCCCAAGGTGGAAGTCGATCTGACACTCTCTCTGACCCCAGGAATTTCAAGTCCAATGAACATAAGCACATTATTTTACTCCAAACACAAGTCCGTGCCTTTAACAATGGACAAGTTCAAGCCAGGGTCACCGGCAGTCAAATTAAAGTCCATAAAATTTATTATAATCCACATTATATTGTCTTCAGTAATGATATGTAACAACACTGCAAAGGTCCACGTTCCTTTACCAAACTTAACTATCAACAATACTTGTCCATTTATTGATTGCAAATAGATCCCAAATAGGAACATAGGAACTAGAGTAGGCCATTCTGCCCCTCGAGCCTGTTCCAGCATTCAAGTAGATTATGGTTGACCCCTTATCTTAACTCCATTTACATGCCTTGGTTCATATTCTATTTATCATTCTGATGACAGGTCATCAATCTGAAACATTAACCTGTTACCTGACCTGCTGAGTATTTCCAGCATTTTCTGTTTTTATTTCAGATCTCCAGCATTCGTAGTATTTTGCTTTTGTAAAAATGTATCAATCCCAGTTTTGGAATTTTCAATTGACTCCTAGCCACAACAACTTTTGAGGGAGAGAGTTCAAGATTTCCATTATCCTCAGAGTGTGGAAGTGTTTCCTGACATCACCACTGAATGGGCTAGCTCTAATTTATGGGTTATGGTCTCTTGTTCTGGACTCCCTCAACAGAGGAAACAGTTTCTCTCTAACCTACCTACCCTATCAACTCCTTTAATCATTTTCAACATCTCAATTAGATCACCTCTTAATCTACTATACTCAAGAGGATACAATCCTAATCTAAGTGATATCATATAATTTAACACTTTAAGCCTTGGTATCATTCTGGTAAATCTCCACTGCACATCCTCCTCAGTCAATATAATCCTTCATGGGATGTGATGCCAGAACTAAACACAATACTCTAAATGTAATGCAACTGTTAGCTGTATCATAAATCTGATGTTTTGTATTGCAGTTTGTTTTGTGTATATAGTATTTTTAAAATTCCTATATAAAAGGTCAAGCATAGATTGAAATAAGAATGTAATGGACTAGACCACAGTCTGCATTAACACTCTGAAAAGCTAATATAAGGATATTTTCAACAAAAGAAAAGGCATGTACTGTGCCCAATTCTGGGCACCACACTTCAGGAGGGATGTCAAGACCATAGAGAGGATGTCGAAGAGATTTACTAGAATGATAGCTGGGGTGAAGGACTTCTTCAGTTATCTGAAGTGACTAAAGATGTTGCAATTGGTCTCTTTAGAGCAGAGGTGGTTAAGGGTAAATCTAATAGAGGTATTCAAAACTATGAAGAGTTTTGATAGAATAAATAAGGAGAAACTATTTACACTGGCAGGAGGGTTGATATCCAGAAGAAACAGATTTAAGATAATTGACAAAAGAACCAGAGGAATATTAGGAAACTTTTTTATGCAGCGACTTGTTACGATCTGGAATGTACAGCCTGAAAGGGTGATGGAAGCAGATTCAATAGTAACTTTCAAAAGGTTATGGATATATACTTGGAATGGAAACATTTGAAGGGCTATGGGGAAAAACTGGGGGAGTGGGACTAATTGGATAGTTTGTTCAAAGAGCCAGCACAGACAATAAGGGCCAAATGGTCTCCTTCCATATTGTCTGATTCTATGTGCAAACCTGGATTTCAGTGGCTGATTGTAGAACCATAGAAAAATTACGGCACAGAAGGAGGCCATTCAGCCCGCCGTGTCTGCACCGGCCTAAAAAACTAGCCGCCTAATCTAATCCCACCTTCCAGCACCTGGTCGATAGCCTTGCGCTTCAGGTGCATGTCCAGGTACCTTTTAAAAGAATTGAGGGTTTCTGCCTCCACCACCATTCCTGGCAGTGAATTCCAGACACTCACCATCCTCTGGGTGAAAAAGTTTTTCCTCATGTCGTCTCTAATCCTTCTACCAATCACCTTAAATCTGTGCCCCCTGGTAATTGACCTCTCCGCCAGGGGGAACAGGTCCTTCCTACCCACTCTATCTAGGCCCCTCATAATTTTGTACACATTTTGTATAATTTTATAACTTATGTTGGTTCCCCTTTCAGTAACTGAGTGAGCAGCAGGACTGCAATCACAGCTCTTGTGAGAAAGTAACGATAATAGTGAGGTGATGTGAGCGTGGGTTCATAACTTTGTCTTTTTTACGTGTGTGAAAAGGCGTTCTGTATTTCTCTGCTGCAACATTAGAAAGAAAGCCCGAGCATGTAAGGAGCATGGAAATACTGCATCTTCACATACCCTATATCACACAAGACACTTTACAAAGATGTCGTCTCTGGCAGCTTTTAGTACTTAGCTTTCAGGAAAAAGAAAGCAGTATTTTGGCAGTGCATCTAGGTACTGTAAGTCTCAAGGTCAGCTTGTGCAGTGCAAGAATAGGAATGATTGGGATCACTTAGCAATTTGTAAATCAAAATCCAGTTATACAATGCAATTGTAAACATCTGTGGAAGCAAATATGGTTCAAATTCACTTCCCTTATATGGAGGCTGCAGTAACCCGTATGATAAATTACGACCAGAATTTCTAACATACACCCATTTTCTAGGCCTTTTTTTCTTAAGAGATGTATTTTTCTCACAATGCTGCAGAAGTTAAAAACCTTTGAGATATCTGAGCTTTTCCAATTTTGGCCTCTGGTGCATCCCTGATTTTAATCGCTCCACCATTAATGGTCATCTTTTCAACTGCTTTGGCCCTAAGCTCTGGAATTCCCTCTCTAAACCACTCTACTCCTCGAGCCCTCTTTCCTTCTTTAAGATGCTTCTTAAAACCTACCTCTTTGACCAAACCTTTGGTCATCTGTCCTGATAGCTCCTTCTGTGGCTTGGTGTCAAAAATGCTTTCATTGGTATTGTTACGACCAGGTGAGAAAGGGGTCTAGGGTTCCCTCTCAGCCTTCACCTGGCTTACCGTAACAGGGGTTTATTTTTTAACATACCGTTTCTTTAGCTCCCCCTTAGTGAATCCTTGTTCACCGCTTTCCAATTGTAAGGCACAGAAACCAGCCAAACAGGTTTTCTTAGGTTTAAAGAAGAAAGTTTGAACTTTATTAAACTTAGCTCCAATTTGGTTAACGCCTATGGATACGCGACGCGCCCACGCTAGCATGCATACGCAATACACACATGCAGATAGAGACAGAAAAAAGCAGAAGAAATAATGTGGAAATGCTTGAGGCAATATCTGAAGATGATTTTGGTTACGGTTCTTTGAACTTGCTGTAGAGTCCTTGATTGTAGGTAAGTCTTGCTTTTCGTTGGGGCCCAGTATTCTTCTTAAACCTTCTTTGCTGTAGAGACTTTTCTCTCTTGAGGTTCATGTGTCCTCAGTGGGTCCAGAGGCTTGTGAGAAAGAGATGGGAGCAGACAGGAGAGGTCCTCTGAGTCCAGGAGCAAACAGTCTTTCTTTTCTCAAACTGCCTGTACAATTCAAAAAATCTCAGGTTGCCCAGCAGGTGAGTCATGTGACTAGCTAGTTTGACTATTTCTGTTTGTGGATTCGGCCATCTTAGCAGTCATCCTGGAATGTGAGCTTCCTCATCTTCAATGCCAGGTGATCAAAATCCATTGCGGGTTGAATGTGTCAGGGAATGGTCCTTCGTCTTCACAATCACTGTCTGTTAGTATGTAAATGTTTTTTCCAGCCACGATTGATCTGTTTAACAAGTAATTTCCTCACACCAGCAACAGCTTAAAAATCAACATTCATATGACAAAATTAATATGCCTCATTCATGGTAGGTGGGGGTCTGTATGATGGTATCATTCATTAAGCACCTCGAGATCTTTTGGGATGACCATTTCAAACAAGAGAGAATCTAACCATCTCCCCTTGATGTTCAATGGCATTACCATCGCTGAATCCCCTACTATCAACATCCTATACTGCCATTGACCAGAAACTGAACTGGACCAGCCACATAAATACTGTGGCTATGAGAGCAGGTAAGAGGCTAGGAATTTTGCAGTAAGTAACTCATCTCCTGACTCCCCAATGCCTATCCACCATCTACAAGGCACAAATCAGGAGTGTGATGGAATACTCTCCACTTGCCTGGATGGATGCAGCTCCAACAACACTCGAGAAACTCAACACCATCCAGGACAAATGAGCCCACTTGATTGGCACCCCATCCACCACCTTCAACATTCATTCCCTTCATCACTGACACACAGTGGCAGCAGTGTGTACCATCTACAAGATGAACTGCAGTAACTCACCAAGGCTCCTTCGACAGCATCTTCGAAACCAGCGAACTCTACCACTTAGGGCAGCAGATGTATGGGAACACCACCACTTGCAAGTTCCCCTCCAAGCCACACACCATCCTGACTTGGAACTATATCGCCGTTCCTTCACTGTCGCTGGGTCAAAATTCTGGAACTCCCTTCCTAACAGCACTGTGGGTCTACCTACACCACATGGACTGCAGCGGTTCAAGAAGGCAGCTCACCACCACCTTCTCAAGGGCAATTAAGGATGGGCAATAAATACCAGCGACGCCCACATCCCATGAATGACTAAAAGAATTTGCCACATTAAAGATGCTATATAAATGCAAGTTATGTTGTTGTTGCAGTGACATAGCTGAGCATCTTATTGCTGATTTAATAAGGAAAGTTAAACAATTTTCCAAATTATTACTGTTTACTCTCCTCTAGGTTCCTCGTGAACCTGCATCCCTCATAGAATCATAGAATGATGCAACACAGAGGAAGGCCATTCAGCTTGAGCCATCTCTTTGGTAGAGTTATCCAAGTAGTCCCACTCCCCTGCTCCTTCCCCAGAGCCCTGTACATCTTTTTTCCTTCAAGTACTTCTCTAATTCTGTTTTGAATGTTATTATTGAATCTCCTTCCATCACCTTTTCAGGCAGTGCATTCCAGATCACAACAAATGGCCGTGTAATGAAAAGTTTCCTCATCTCACCTTTGCTTCTTTTGCCAATCATTTTAAATTTGTACCCTTTGATTACTGACCCTCTCCCATTGGAAACTATCAGAACCATTAATTATTTTGACCACCTCTATCAAATCTCCTCTTAACCTTCTCTGCTCTAAAAAGAACAACCACAACTTCCCAGTCTCTCCGCATAACTGGAGTTCCTCATTCCTGGGATCATTCCAGTAAATCTCTTCTGCATCCTCTCCAAGGCCTTGACATCCTTCCTAAAGTGTGGTGCCCAGTATTGAACACAATATTCTAGCCAGTGTTTTATAAAGGTTTAGCATCACTTCCTTACTTTTGTACTCTCTTCCTCTATTAATAAAACAAAGGATCCCATTGCTTTTTAACAGCCTTCTTGATGAATGTTTCTTTGAATATCTCTTTGTTGTGCGCAGCACGCTTGTTGCACTGCACGGTCCCTTTAAGATTGCTGTGCGACCACGCATGCATGCATCTTAAAGGGAATGTTGTGTGAAACCTGCTTGTTCCCTGCGCGGTACGTTCCAGATTATTGCACAGTGTACAGGAAATGTTGACCTCAGCTTGTCCTGCCATCTTCAAAGGTTTGTGTATATACATGCTCGGATCGCTCTGTTAATGCAGCCTCTTTAAAATTGCACTATTTAGTTTACATTGTCTCTCCTCAATCTTCTTACCAAAATGTATCACTTCACTCTTCTCTGCGTTAAATGTCATCTGCTGTGTGTCTGCCCATTGTCCCAGTCTGTCTATGTCCTCCTGAAGTCTGTTACTATCCTCCTCATTGTTTACTACATTTCAGAGTTTCATATCATGTGATCTTTGAAATTATGCTTTGTATACTCCTGTTGTAAGTGAATATACACATCAACTGCCCTACTCATCAACCCTCTCTGTTACTTCATCAAAGAATTTAGTCAAGATGGTCAAACTCTCCCCTTTTTTAAACAGGGATGTAATTTTTGCAATCCTCCCGTCCTCTGATGCCACCCCATATCCGAGGAGGATTAGAATATTGTGGCCAGAGCCTTCACAATTTCTAGCCTTACTTCCCTCAGTAATCTAGGAAGCACCCTATCTGGACTGGGTGGCTTTTCTATCTTGAGGACTTCCACTTTACTTTTATACGATCCTATATCACTACTGCCTTCTCTTTTACTGCTACATTAGCAGCATCCTGTTCTCGAGTGAAGAGTGAGGCAAAGTACTCATTTAGTACCTCAGCCATGCCCTCTGCCTCCATAAGAAGATCTCCTTTTTGGGGTCTCTAACCAGCCCATTCTTCATTTGACTAACTTTTTACTGTTTATATCTTTCTAAAAGACTTTTGGTTCCCCTGTTATGTTAGCCACTAATCTATTCTCATACTCTCTTTGTCCCTCGTATTCCCTTTTTTAGATCTTTTCTGTACTTTCTATATTCTATTTGGTTCTCTACTGTATTATGCATCTTACAATTGTCATGAGCCTCCTTTTAACCTCTATTGGGGGAATTGTAACTTACAAGTTTATGGTGAAAATAGTAGTGACAAATAAATACACTTTTAAACACCCACGTATTTTCCCTTGTGAAACTACAACGTCTTTCTTTTTATTTTTTGACTACTTCTATGTGGTATTACTCCTGTGGCTTCAGCAGAGTTAGAGGCAGCTTGCTCATTCCCCTACTCTGACTGCTCAGATGCCTTTGGCAGCCGAGCTCTGGGGCCCGTGAGGACCCTGCCAAAGACTGCCCCACCTGCACCTGTGCAGGGGTACACACGGTCATTGGGGCAGGAGACAGTATGTGGGACTCAATTTGGGGTTGGCGGCAATGGATAAAAAGCGGAAGTACCTTGAGCTAAGTCACCACTTACATGCTCACTTTCTCCTCCTTCCCTCTCATGGCCTACCTGTACCTCCCTGCTAGCCAAGAGCTGGAGATCACATTGCTGCACTTCAGTGAGGTGCTGAAGAAATCAGGGTGAGGTTTTCCTCCATCCTATCTAAACCGGCAGCCTGAGTGTGCAGACCATTGGTGAGGAGCAGCATGCACTTGGTTGCCTGCCATGTCTGATTCTCCATGCAGGTGGCCACTCTTTCCCTGGAGGTGAACATCAGCACAAAGGCCTGAGACATCATGGCACTCATGCAAGAGATGGATTCCTCCAATCTCTCTCCAATGGTGCACAGTACCTCTGGAAATGCTGACAGAAGCTCACATTTTCTGCTGCTGCTCCAGAATAGTCCTCTTCGTTGAAGACCCCCAGCCTCTGGGTCCAGCAAAGCAGAGTTTGGAGGAACCTGTGTCCTCCAACAGGGATTCTTCATTGCTGTCCCTGTCTCCTATACCTGCTCCTGCTTACATGAGATCTGTGCTTCACCATGTGACAACGCAACTACCTGTCTTGGTGTGCGTATCTGAGCTGGTGGAGAGTGCACATGAGTTGTGTGATGGTGCATCCTCAGAGCGAGCAGCCTCATTGGAGAAGTCTTCGTCCTCCTCCTGCACCAGCCCCTGAGGGACCACTTGATGGATCTGTGGAAGGTGAATGACACGAATTAGAACTGACAATGTGAAAGGGTTCAAAGTCATCATTGTGCAGATGATATTTCAGTAGCTGCTGAAATCAAGGTCAACATGAGTGAGTGTTGTATGTCAGGAGGCTGTGTGATATCTACTTCTGTTATCAGGTATCTGGGAGATCCCCATCTCTCCATTTCAGATGGCCAGGCACTCCAACACTCTGCTGATCTCCAGTCCATCGTCCTCTACAGCTGTCAGGGTGACCATGCACGGTTTTCTGTCTCTCTCTGGTGTTCTGCGCTCTCTTCTTCTGCAAGGAGACAAAGATAAGAGCTATGAGTGAGAGTAATGGAATGTATTGAGTGGATGGAAGCATAACAGTTGAGGGATAGGTGTGAGATGGAAATAGGATGAGGGTGAGTGTCAGTGGTGTCAGTTCAGATGGGAATGTGTGGAGTTGCCTGGAGAGAGGTGAATAGGTGGAGCTGCAAGATGTTTTGGTCTGGAGAGTGTGGTACAGGAGAACGTTGGGGAAGTCAGTGGCCGGAATTTTATGGTGGATGGACTGGAGCCGGACTCCGACGTGAAAGTCAGTGGCGAACCCGCTTCTGCCTAGCCTGGGGATCTGTCCCATATTTTACGGATCCCCAGGCTTTAATTGTCCCGAGGCGGGACTTCCACCCACTTGAGAGAGGAGGTCCCGCCTCTGTGAGCTGCCGGCCAATCAGCGGACCGGCAGCTCTTAGTCCCAGCAGCGCCACTGGGAGCGGTGGCCACTGCTGGGACTGCAGCCAAGCCAATGGATCGAGGAGAGAGGGTAAGTAGGGGCATGCCTCACCAGGGGGATCGGTCTTTCCCTGGTGAGGCTAGAGTGGTCCTTTGGGGGGGAGGGGAGTGTCTTGGGTCACAGGGGTGGATTGGCAGGCGGGGGCGGCCCTCAATCGGGCACCCTGTGCTCGACTGCCATGCCCTCCCCCCGGGGCGCGAAAAGGCCGGTAGCTATCGCTGGGTGGCCTTTCATGTCCCCAGCATATCCGCTTGCCACGGGTAAAATACCCGTGGAGGTGGGCGAGAGCCCTTAAGTGGCCGTTAAGTGGCCACTTAAGGGTCTTGATTGGCCTCCGGCGGGCGGGCGGTTTCCCATCCCCCACCTGACTTTCGTAAACTTGTCCGGAGGCGGAATTGGGGCGGGTAGGCCTCCCGGAGCCTGCCACTCAATTTTTCACTCCCCCCATGCCACCAACCGACCCACTGGGGCGGCATAAAATTCCGGCCAGTGTGTGGTATTGAATGTGACTTGCCACTCACAGCTTTTCTTCCTTCACTTTAAATTGTCTCAGAGCTCTGCTTCTTCCTTCAATTGCTGGAACAGTCTCTCTCTGCAAACCATTCTCAGCCAGCCAGTTTTCAAAAGTCAAATTGCAACATTGAATCTCGTGTCCTCTCTCTCTCTGTGGCTGTTGCTTGGCAACCAGAATGCACCCTGGCCCACTGTTCCTCTGGAGAGTTCTTAACGGTGCATTGTTCTTTTTACAATCTTAAAGGCGCACCGCAATGTTTCTGAGGAGAGAAAAAAAAACACAGGACCATGACACCTCCGTCCCGGTGAAATGCAACGCCATCCCTGAAATGCGTTTCATTACAATGCAAAAAATAGAAATTGAGAAAATACTAACATTTTTTTTCTGCATTTACACACCATTCACTCTACTAATAACTTACGGCATTCTCTTTATACCATCACCATCTACATAAGTTAACATGCTTAAATTCGTGACAAAGCACGGTGATAACATTATTTTTCCCTGAAATATGTATACAATTCTCTGAAATGATAAGACTACAGCAATAAGTTCCATCAAAACATTTTTGGCTTTAAATTTTACAAAGGTTGTCCCAATTAACCCATTTCAACCTTCCAAACATGTTTTGCCAGTTGTTTTCCTTCCAAGTGTCCCTACTGTCAGCCAGGTGACAGTATCCCTCCAACACATCTGTCTCTTTAAGACACATGGTGTTGCCCACTCTGTCCATAAAGTCTTTTAAATGAGAATTTGGGTAGGAGTCTGCCTTTGTTACTGCAGTGTCTTTTCTATAGTCTTTGCAAATTTGAGCCGATTCACCAGGTTTAGGGATCATGTCCACCTGCGAATTCCAGCTGTCCTGACTAGGGTCAACTAAGCTGCCCTTCAGCATGCATTGTACCTCTGCTTCCACTTGGGCCTGTCTGTCTGGACCTAAGCGGCATGGATGTTGTTTTAAAGGAATGGTTCCCCCTATATCCACATCATGTGTGGCTAAGGTTGTACATTCCGGCTTATCCTTACAAACTCTTTTAAATGTTGTGAGAAGCCTGGTTAGGTCTTCACGTTGTTTTGCCTCTAAGTGCAAAAGCATATTGTCTAATTTTCCTAGCCATTCTGTATTCGCTAATCTGAGAATTTCCTAGGCCTGCTTCTCCCTCATCCTCACTATCCTTTTCCTTCTGAACAGTCCCGATTACCTGACATACCTGTATTGGCTTATCCTCCTCCCTGCAGTAATATGGTTTGAGCAAATTAATGTGACACAACCGATTCTTCATCTGGCGATCAGGGGTGTTAATCAAGTAATCTACCTTACCCACTCTTCTGATCACTCTATATGGGCCACTGAACAGTGCTTTTAATGGTTCTCCCTGTAACGGTAACAACACTAATACGTCATCCCCCGGTTGAAAATCGTAGGCTTTGCATTCTTGTCTGCCCATTTTTCATTGGGTGTTCCTGAGCTACACCGCAAGCTTTCATGAGCCTTTCCTGGAGCACAGATACATAGTCTAGTATTGAAGATTCATTCTTTTGTTCCAAGAATCTGTCTTCTATAAGTTTTAGACTTTATGTCCGTAAACCAATTTGAAAGGACTGAAACCTGTAGACTCATTTGGTGAGTCTTTGATGGAAAATAAAAGAAAGTCAGATATCCGTGACAGTATGTTCTAATCATTGTTTTGAGAGTTTGGTGGTATCTCTTTAAAGCTCCCTGTGACTGTGGGTGATATGCTGAAGATTTCAACTGTCCAATCCCCAAATTGCCCATGACTTCTTGAAATATCTTAAACATGAAATTAGAACCTTGATCAGATTGAACTTCAAGTGGCAACCCATATCTCGTAAAGAATTGGGTTAACTTTTCTACTACTATTCTAGCAGTAATTGACTTCAAAGGAATGGCCTCTGGAAATCGAGTAGCCATAGCCATGATAGTAAGTATGTATGGATGTCCTGCTTTTGTTTTTGGCAAGGGTCCTACACAGTCTCCTAATAACCTGCAAAATGGTTCCTCAATCACTGTTATGGGAGCTAGTGGTGCCTGTTTTATGGTCGGTTGTGGTTTTCCCACCATTTGACATGTATGGCATGTCCTACAAAATTGTCTCACATCCTTTGTAAGATCTGGCCAGTAATAATGTTGGCTTTGGCGTGATTTGGTCTTCCGAATTCCCCTATGTCCTGCAAAAGGAATGTCATGTGCTAACCTTAATAATCCCTGGCGATATTTAGGTGATACCACTATCTTTTCAACAACTCTCCAGTTTTCATCTGCAGGTCTCCATTTCCTCCTCAAAACCCCATTTGCCTGAATTTCTGTTAGAGCCATCTGTGCCATTCGGTATATGTCTGGATAAGCTTGCTGTGCTGCCAAGATAGAAGATCTGTTAATCATCTCATTTGGATTATCTAAATCCCCAAATAAGGTTTCAAATACTTGGCTATCTGTGGTGCCCCTTTTACCTCCGACAATGGATCCTGTTTAGCCATTGCTCGGGTGACTACACACGCAGGAAATATTCCCAAAAACTGTTCCTGTAATTGCTCCATTTCCTTAATTTCACTTGGGTTCCTCTGTAATTATAGGAGTAACTGATACTTTTGATCCAGCCAAATCATTTCCCAGGAGTACATCAATTCCCTCTACTGGCAAACTGTGGATAACTCCTACAGTTATTATCTCAGATATTAAGTCATTTTCTAGGCGTACTTTATATAAAGGTACGAGTATATACTCCCCGCCAATTCCATTAACTAAAACTTTAGCGTTCAAGGCACACTGTGGTGGAAACATTATAACTTTCCCCAGCAAGAGTGTTAGGGTGGCTCCTATATCCCTGAGTATAATGATAGGTTTTCCTGCCTCACTTACAGGATATGGAGTTACTTTCCCCTTTGACAAAAATTCTTTATTACTTTCTAATATAACTAATATTTTATTCTTAACTTCTACACGCCTTTTAGTTTTAGTATCTGGTTTTACAACTGTTATTAAAGCTATATCCTGATCTGCTATATTCTCAGTCACATTCTTTTCCTCTGCATTAGCTTTGCATACCCCAACAAGTCCTATGGGCTTACCTCGCAATTTCCAAGCCTTCTGAACGAAGATGACCCGTTTTGTGGCAATGATAACACTTCAGCTTGCGAACCTCACTTCTACCCTCAGCAGCTTCCTTTCTGACGTGAGGAGGTGATCCTGGGGCATTCCCAGCTGTTCCTTCTTGTTCCTGGCTACTTGCCTTCCTTTCACTTTCTTTCCTTCTTGGATTTATGGGGATGATGGACAAAACGTTTAGCTTATTCACAAGCTCAAAATCATCAGCAATTTCCGCTGCTTGCTTAGCTTTTAAAACTTTCAGGTTATCTACATGAGTTCTCACCACTGAAGGAATGGAGTTTTTCAACTCTTCCAAGAGAATCAACTCCCGAAGGTTCTCATATATGTGGCTTCCATCTTTAATGCCTGTATCCAGCAGCCAAAGTTAATTTGCTTCACCCTGTCAAATTCTACATATGCCTGCCCAGGCGATCTCCGTAAGTTCCGGAATTTCTGACAGCAAGCTTCAGGGACTAACTCGAATGCAGTGAGAATAGCCTTTTTTGCCATCTCATAATCTGCAGAAATCTCTTCAGGAAGTATGGCATAAGCTTTATGAGCTCTGCCTACCAACCTGCTTTGTATAAGCAGTGTCCAACTTTCCTTCAGCCATTTCATCTCTTTAGCTATTTTTTCAAAAGATATGAAAATTGCCTCTACGTCCCTTTCCTTGAACTTAGGAAGAGCTTGTATAAATTAAAACAGCTTTTCGCTGGGTCCTGAGCTAAATTCAGATTCTTCCTGATCCAAATTTCCCCTGGATTCAAGACTATCCCTTTGTCTTAGCTCAATCTCTTTTAGCCTAAATTCCCTCTCTTCTCTTTCACTTTCTGAAGTTCAAGTTTTCTTAATTCTTTTTCAGCCTCAAGTTTTTTTGCTTCTAACTGAATCCTAGTCAATACCACTGCATCACTCTCTGACTTACTACCTTCTTGTTCCTCGTATTCCCCTTCTTCTTCTAACTCCAGATGTTGGGCTCTGATGTCAATTATTTCTGCTTTTCTGGCACCTGATTTTAATTCTAACCCCAATTTTGCCACCAATTCTTTTAAGTTTATTCTTAGTTAACATTATCAAGTTACTGCTTTCCCAAAATCTCTGCTGCAACTGCTAATGCTATTACAATGGCATAGACTGTACCTTATTATACAAGAGACCTGGTTCCTTTTATTTTTTGTAATTGGTGTTAGATTTGGATCCCAACAATCAAGTTTCCAATTGATATGATCCCAGACATGAGAGCAATTAATATGATGCCAGACGCAAGACCCCAATTTGTATGTTATCCCAGAGACAAGCAATTGATATGATTACAAACTCGAGCTCTCCAAATTAGTCTGATCCCAGATGCAAGCCACCTAATTAAATATGATTCGATTGCAGATGAGCTGCCAATTAAAATATGTTACGACTGCTCAGGACAAAGCCCCCATTCAAAATATATGATTCTGATCACAGTGGGAGCAACGCACTGTCAATTCAGTACCATCGCTCCACAGGTCGCATAATTCTTTAAGCTTTCCACATCAGAAAAAAGAAAATTGAACAATCTAGTAACCCTGAATGAAACAAACCAAACCAGGTATCTTTAGATATCAACAAATTAACTATTTATTAAAAAAACTAAATTCTTAAACACAACTAAGGTAAACCAATATCTAAAGACATTATAACTTCTTATTTAAAAATCTAACTCCCACATTCGCATACATATAGTCGGTTTTAAATTAGCTGACCAAAAAAATAGGAAAAAAAAGTCCTTGCAAATTACGTTGCTGATGAATGGTCTTCCAATACAACACAGTCAAAGTTCACTTGCAGTCTTCCAAGGCCCGATGAAAACAAAAAGTCCTTCCAAAGATAGGGGTTCAACAGTTCGGCTGTTGTAATATTAAACTCTTTTTCCCAGCGATGAACACAGCAGATATCAATAATTTGTTGTGAAAGAAAAAGCTTTTTTCTTATTTTTTTATGGAATTACTTTGGTTTGAAGCTTTGTAGAATTTTGAGAGAGAAATAACACAGCTTTTCTTCCTTCAGTTTAAATTGTCGCAGAGAGCTCTGCTTCTTCCTTCAATTGCTGGAACAGTCTCTCTCTGCAAACCAGTCTCAGCCAGCCAGTTTTCAAAAGTCAAACTGCAACATTGAATCTTGTGTCCTCTCTCTCTCTGTGGTTGTTGCTTGGCCATCAGAATGCACTCTGGCTCACTGTCCCTCTGGAGAGTTCTTAAAGACGCACTGTTCTTTTTACAGTCTTAAAGGCGCACCGCAATATTTCCGATGAGAGAAAAAAACACGGGACCGTGACAAAACTGATTGATTTAAAAATTGTTCCAAATTACCAGATCCGCAAATTACAATTTCCCCAACTTTTCCCAAACTGTCTGGGTGATATACACCATTTTCAATTGTGAATATTTTAAAGTGGGACCTAATGAAATTGTGAAACGACAACGTATTTTGTTATTTTTGTTGATAAAATGGTAAATGTACACATCTGTTAATGATAAGAATGTGACAACAAACAAGAATCCCAACTTCATTTAGTCATATTTAACTGTTAATTGTGCATGAAACATTCCAGAAAACAAAGGACAATATTAAGTGGAAGATTTGAGCCATTAATGATGCGCTATTGAGGTTACTCTCCTCATAAAAGATTATTTATTATTTTGTTTGTGTGCATCACTTAGGGGGGATTGTTTTCAATTGTGAAAAGTTCTTGTAATCATGATATTTTCCATCATGAGGCAGAAATGTCAAAGCATTCCTTAATTATCTTTCGACAGCTTGTAATATCCCAACTTCAAGACAATAAAATCCCAAGGAGATTCATTCATAACTTTGTCACCCTTTGCAGATTGTTCAAAGCAAATCTGATCAAAGAAAATGTCACTCGGAAGGCAATAAATATCCATCATCTTTATTCAATAATAACCTACAATTGACTGAGCACATGGAAAAGTAACATTTTTGCTTTCAACTTGCCAGGGCTTCTGTTGCCTTTATGTGATATGATTAATGTATCCGTGCTGGATTTAATCAGTGATTCAGATTCTCTTCCAAACTTCAAGAGATTAATTTAGTAACATCAACATCCACAGCAAATATCATATGACCCTTACTTAGAGGCAACCAGTAATTTCAGAGGACACCAGGGAACACTATTCCATACCATTGCATTCAATGATTGTGTAAACTTTCTTCATTATTTTAGAACTGTGGCATACTGATAGGAGTATCTATAAATCATATACAATTAAAGCCAGTTAATAGATTTACTTACAAAACTGTCCGGTCACCTTTTAATGGGTATACATCGGCTGAATTCCCAAGCAAGTTCAATGCGTGATTCACTTGTAACTTTCGAAGCCATCTAATTATGTTGAAGCAGTTGATGTAATTCTAACCAAAGAAAATAACTACTGTAACACAATAAATGACCAACTGTATATTCAGAGCGGAAAAAGTACATTATGTCATTCACAGTGAATTTATCGGAAACAAAGAACATTTTGTGAAGGCCAGATTAAGTATTTTCACAAAGTCACTTACCCCATCCACACCTCTGTGGGCAAGACTGCAGTAGAAAATGAGGGAGGGTCACTGAAGTCTCAGCACCCCGGCCACATTTCCCCAACTCCCACTGGGACTGCTGCCGGACAATTCTTCCCCTACCTGCCACATGTATGGGTCCTGAAGGATTCTCTTCCTGTCTGCCCCACATGTGCTAGGTGGTGGTAAAGGCTCCAAGTTGCTCTTGTGGAGGGACAGGGCCTTGTAAGCAGCTTCCGCTGTCTCCAGTCTTTCCCCAACGTCTCCTACTTGCCTGCTAAGAGCCCCAGTCTAGGCTTCATCCCAATCCTCAGGGTGTGTCTGCCCCTCCAAGATTCCTCATTGTAGTAAAAAGAAAGTATAAGATCTCACATTATAGATCTGCGATTGTAAATCTCTGGAAGAAACACATGGCACGACCTTCTGGATTGCTGCTGTAAACTGAACCTTTATTTATTTATTTAATTAGAGATACTGCACTGAAACAGGCCCTTCGGCCCACCGAGTCTATGCCGACCATCAACCACCCATTTATACTAATCCTACATTAATCCCATATACCACATCCCCACCTTCCCTCAATTCCCCTACCACCTACCTATACTAGGGGCAATTTACAATGGCCAATTTACCTATCAACCTGCAAGTCTTTGGCTGTGGGAGGAAACCGGAGCACCCGGTGGAAACCCACGCGGTCACAGGGAGGACTTGCAAATTCCACACAGGCAGTACCCAGAATCGAACCCTGATCGCTGGATCTGTGAGGCTGCAGTGCTAACCACTGCGCCACTGTGCCACCCAGTTGTTTAATTGTCCTCTACAATTTGTGACTGGGTGTGGCAGGATTGCAGAGCTTTGATCTGATCCAGTGGTTGTGGAATAGCTTAGCTCTATCTATAGGATGCTGCTGCTGCTGTTTAACATGCATGTAGTCCTGTGTTGTAGCTTCGGGTTAGCACCTCATTTTTAGGTATGCCTGGTGCTGCTCCTGGCATGCTCTCCTGCATTCTTCATTGAACTAAGGTTGATCCCCTGGCTTGATGGTGATAGTAGAGTGAGGCATATCCCAGGCCATGAGGTTACAGATTGTGGTTGAATATAATTCTGCTGCTGCTGATGGCCCACAGTGCCTCATGGATGCCCAACTTTGAACTGCTATATCTGTTTTGAATCTATCCCATTACAGTGGTAATGCCCTACAACATGATGTCCGGTGGTCATTCCCACCGATACGATGGACAGATGCATCTGTGACAGGTAGATTGGTCATTTTCAACTCCCTCTAGTGGCACACTGTGCATTTTACACCAAGCATGTACGGTGGCCTCAAATGAACAATACACTACATATCAAATGAATAATAAGTGAACAAGACCCTATATCCCTCCCCTTCTTGGTAAATGAGAGTTTCAATCGTTTGTTTACATTGTTCTGTTTGGACTTTACTTCAGTTTGTAACATTATCGCTTAAGTATGGCGGACATTTCCGCTCACAAGTGGACATCAACATGTGACATCAGTTCATGTGCTTCATCTGAAGTGTTGATGTCTGGACTGGATGCAACGCTTGGGGATGGTGTTCGCAACACTTGAATGACACGTTTTGTGTGATGATTTGTGAACCATGCTTAGTGATCAGTGATTCCTTTGTGTTGGTCACAACAAATGGCTGGGTATCATAAGGGGTTGTTTGCTTTCCAACTTAACCATCACGTTTTACAGGCACTTTGTCTCCTGGCTTTACTGGTGTAGTTCTGAATTTCATGTTTTGCTCTGCGTTTGCTTTCATGTGATCTTTCTCTCCTCGATTGTACTCGTTTACATATTGAGCATGAGCTTTGTGGGATGGCTCAGGAAGACATGTGCACATAGGATGTGGGAAGATGAGCACAGCTGGAGGCTTTCCAGTGGTCCCACAAGGAGGTTCTCTGTGATTACCAAGAAAGTGATACAACTCCTGCTTCCACGACTTGCTCTCAGCAGTAGCTGTACGGGGGGAATCACTTTTTTCAAGGTATGCATGAATCTCTCACCTTCTCCGTTAGCTCTTGGCCAGCAGGGGGTAATTTTTTGGTAAGTGAAGCCGGGCAGTTCACGAATTTAATGAACTCATTGCTGTTGAATGGGGGTCCATTGTCGCTTCTCACTGTTTGAGAGACTCCAAACAAAGTTAAAATCTGGTCAAGCTTTATGATGACTGCTTTCGCTGAGGTATATGTAACTATTTCTAAGATTCAGAATCTGCTGTAGTCGTCAGTGACAACGAGCAAGTGCTCGTCAGTGGGCAAGTCTGTGAAGACTACACTAACTTCTGTCCATGGGTCTGCAGGTAGCTCAGACATATTGAGCGAATCACAAAGATTTGACATTATGGTTGTTTGACAGGGCAAACACTGATTGATTTTGTACTCCAGCATGCGGTCAATTCCTGGGAATCATACCTTCTGCTGAAGAAGTTGCTTGGGTTTGACAACTCCCGGGTGACCCTCATGTGCTATTTCTACAACACGTTCTCTCAAAGACTGCGGAATGACGATGCAGTTGCCGTGTAACACACGATCAGAAGTGATTGCAAATTTGAGCTCATTTCAAACATTGTGAAGATCTTGTAGTATGAGAGTGACTTCATTTGTCGACTCTCAATCACGTCTTTCTAGTTTTGTGATTTCATAGCTGTCATACATAGCTGCAATGCTTCATCTCGTTCTGTTGTCATGTTGATGTCAGTTAATTTTAGTGACTTTGGCACTGTGTTTACGCTCACATAGTTAAGAAGGTGTTTTCTTAATGACTAGTAGGACTGATTGTCAGCAAAGGATGGCGTGAAAGGTAGTCCTCTGGGTTAAGCTTGTTTGGCTGATACTTAACACAGAACTTGTACTCTAGTAGTTTGAGTATCCAACGGTCTATTTGAGTAGGTGTCTTGTTATGTAGATTGCTGAACATGCTCACTAGTGGCCTATGATCAGTTATCACTTCAAACTCGCTTCCATACAAGTAGAGATGGAAGTGTAGGATGCTCCATGTGACTGAGAGTGCTTCTCTCTCTTTGCGAATATCATTGTTCTACAGGTGTTAATGATCTGCTTGCCATCACAATGATTGATGGGTTGCCTGTCTTGTCTTTCTGCATCCGCGACTAGCTGGATGGTTTTCTCAGGCATTTGTGTCACTTGCTGACAAACATCGTTTGATCTGATGTACCGCCTGTTTGTGTGATTTAGTTCAGTCCCACTTGGTGGTCTCTTTTGTTCAATAGAGTAGGGGGCCAGATAGCGTAGCAAGGCCAGGAATGAAGCGACTGAAATGTATGATGAGTCCTAGCAGACTCCAGACTTCCTGCACGTTTGTAGGATCTGCAGTGTTTGCAATGGCTTCAACTTTCTGTGGATCAGGTGATACTCCTTCACAACTGAACATGTGGTAGAAGAATTCAATTCTGCTTTCATTAAACAAGCACTTGTCTTTGTTCAAGGTGAGGTTACATTCCCTGAGGCGTTGTAGGCATGCATGTAGTGATGTCTCGAGTTCACATTCATTGTGAACATAGATGAGAATGTCATCACTGATGTTCAGTGTGCCTTCAAGTCTTTGAAGTGCAGATTGAATCCAGTGCTAAAATACCTCAGTTGCTGAATTGACTCCAGAATTGAGCCTCTTGTATCAAAAAAGTCCAATGTGAGTAGATAATACAGTAAGATATCTCAATTCTTCTGCAAGCTTGATTTGATGCTACCTGTATTGAGGTCAAGTTTAGCGAAGTGTTTAGCATTCGCTTTCTCTATGATGTCATCGATTGTTGGTGTCAAGTGTCTTTCTCGTTGTTTAGCTTGGTTTGGTGATCAGATATCAACGCAGATTATAATCTGGTTCTCACTCTTGGGTTTCTTGATGACTTGTATCAGTGAGACCCAAGGTGTAGGTACATCCCCAACTTTCTCAATAATGTCAAGGTCAAGTAGGCGTTGAAGTTCCTTCTCTGTCTGTTTCCTGATATGAAATGTGATTCATCGCCATTGATGTGCAACTGAGGGCACATTAGGGTTGACATGCAGCTTGCATGTAACACCTTTCAGTTTTCTGATACCCAGCGGTCAGCATACAGTTTGACAATGTTGTTGTTATGTGTAGGAATCGCGTATGTGACTGCAATCATGTGTAGATCGGTTGCCGTGTGGAAACTGATAAGCGCATCACATTCTGCAGATATGACATAGAATTGAACTTTCATTCTAGTGTCTTTGAATGAGCCTGGCATTTCAAAAGTCCTGAGGATTTTCAGTGGTTTGTCACTGTTGTAAGGGAAAATTTTCATATTCCCTGGTTTGTGGAGAATGGGGCAATCCTTAGGTTGGTTGAACGTCCTGTCCCCCACGACATTGACTGATGTTCCTGTATCTATGAGAATATCTATGTCCAAGCAGCCAATAGTCACTGTCACACGTGGCTGTTTGCTGTGTCTGCAAAGAAGCTCAAAAGTATGTTCAGACTCATCTGCCCCTACGTTGGCTACATTCTCTTGCCCTTTTGGTAGTATTGGTCTTAACAGTTGATTTTATTGATGAGCGGCAAACACAAGCAAAATGGTTGAGTTTCCCGCAAGCTTTACACTGCTTTAGCAGCAGGGCATACTGTCTGGTCTGGATAAGTGCCGCCACAGTGGAAGCATTGCTTGGACAAGTCATGACCCTGTTTGTGAGATTGCTGTCATTGCTTTGCAGGTGGGTTGACTGGCACATGAGCAGTGAACATTGTTCACAGGTGTTGAGCTTGAAGTGTGGCAATTGCTGTTGGCAGCCTCAGCTTCAGCAGCTCTGGACCCTGAAAAGGATAATGATCTTGCTTACCCCAGCAGCTCTGACAGATTTCTGTCTTTCTCATCAATTTTTGATCAGTTATCTCATTTGCTTCTTGCATGGTTCATCGTAAAATAATTGTATCGTATACTGCATTCTTCTTGGGCTCAAAATGAGTTGTTAGTGCATTTTTTTGCTGAATCACAGTCGTCTTGCACAGGCATAAATGTCCCAAAAATATTTTCTGATATTTCACCTCCATATTGGAGAATTAAGGCCTTTTTTCTCTTATCAACGGTGATTCCAAAGCCCACCACTGCGCCCTTGAATCGTCGTAGCTACTTCCACCAATGAGGGGACACAGAAGAGGGCTTAGGGTGCACATCAAAATGTGATATGTTGGGCATAGCCATCGCTATCTTGATTGTCAGTGCAGTGATATTGCGTGATTAAGGATCCAGGATAGTGTTCTGCAGGCACAATCATGCAGACGTTGCCAAAAGTATTAATGGCAGGTGGAAGATACAAATGCACATTTTGTGGAGTGCTTCAATCCTACACTAAATTCTTCTCTAAGGTTTAAGCAGACCAAACTACCCTCACATTGATGTATGAGACAAAATGGCAATCCTGCATTAGCTGCACAAAGTTACTAGTGTGCACAAACCCCAACATAGTCCATATTTGAGAATCTGCATTACCTGGAATTCACGACTGAAAGCACAGAGAATTATACTTGGTTATAAAGTAACTGCAGATTTTGTCCTTGTAACTAATTTAAGATCTCACATAGTAGCCAGTATTTTACACCTCCCACCCCTGCCGCCCACCCTCCACCCCCTCACCAGCAGTGGTCTGGGAGACGCTGGTATTTTACCAGCGGTGGGGGCAATGCCAGATAGCCTGCCTGCTCTTAGGCCAATTGAAGCCCTAAAGTGGCCAATTAATGGCCATTTAAGGGCCTTTTCCTGCTGCTGCTGGAATGGGCACTTTGCCAGCTGGGGAAGCCACCCAATTAAACCTGATGGCCTCCTTGTGGGCTGGGGGGTGGGGGGCTTCTTCCTGATTGGGCACCCTGTGCTCCACGGAGGACCTGCCCAGTGGCACAGGCCGCCTCTGCTGGAACACCCCACCTTGCCCTCGCAATCGACCCCCCCCCCCCCACTTCACTGGGGCCTGGCTGATTGCCCTGGTGAGCCCCGACCCCACTTACCTTCTTCACTGGCTGGGTCTGGGGACTGCTGCAATCCCAGCAGTGGCCACCGCTCCCCTAGAGTCAAGAGGGTAGTAGGGATAAACCAGGTAATTACAGGCCAGTGAGTCTAACATCAGTGGTAGGGAAGCTATTGGAAAAACTTCTGAGGGACAGGATTAATCTCCACTTGGAGAGGCAGAGATTAATCAGGGATAGTCAGCACGGTTTTGTCAGGGGGAGATCGTGTCTAACAAATTTGATTGAATTTTTCGAGGAGGTGACTAGATGTGTAGGTGAGGGTAAAGCAGTTGATGTAGTCTACATGGACGTCAGTAAGGCTTTTGATAAGGTCCCGCATGGGAGATTGGTTAAGAAGTTAAGAGCCCATGGGATCCAGGGCAATTTGGCAAATTGGATCCAAAATTGGCTGAGTGGTAGGAGTCAGAGTGTGATGGTCGAGGGTTGTTTTTGTGATTGGAAGTCTGTGACCAGTGGTGTACTGCAGGGATGGGTGCTGGGACCCTTGCAGTTTGTAGTGTACATTACTGATTTAGACGTGAATATAGGAGGCATGATCAGTAAGTTTGCAGATGGCATGAAAATTGGTGGGTTTTTTAATTCATTCATGGGATGTGGACGTCACTGGCTATGCCAGCATTTATTGCCCATCCATAATTTCCCTTGAGAAGGTGGTGGTGAGCTGCCTTCTTGAGCCCTCAAATACTGAAGCAGTCCGTGTAGAAATGCAGCAAGACCTGGACAATGTGCTGCAGTCCATGTGAGGTAGGTATACCCACAGTGCTGTTAGGAAGGGAATTCCAGGATTTTGACCCAGTGACAGTGAAAGAATGGCGATATAGTTCCAAGTCAGGATGGTGTATGACTTGGAGGGGAACTTGCAGGTGTGATGTTCCCATGCATCTGCTGCTCTTGGCCATCGAGGTGGCAGACGTCGCGGGTTTGGAAGATGCTGTCTAAGGAGCCTTGGTGCGTTGCTGCAGTGCATCTTGTGGATGGTACACACTGCTGCCACTGTGCGCGGTGGTGGAGGGGGTGAACATTTGTGGATGGTGTGCCAATCAAGCGGGCTGCTTTGTCCTGGATGGTGTCGAGTTTCTTGAGTGTTGTTGGAGCTGCACCCGTCCAGGCAAGTGGAGAGTATTCCATCACACTCCTGACTTGTGCCGTGTAGATGGTGAACAGGCTTCGGGGAGTCAGGAGGTGAGTTACTCGCCACAGGATTCCTAGCCTCTTACCTGCTCTTGTAGCCATGGTATTTATATGGCTACTCCAGTTCAGTTTCTGGTCAATGGTAGCCCCTAGGATGTTGATAGTGGGAGATTCAGCGATGGTAATGCCATTGAATGTCAAGAGGAGATGGTTAGATTCTCTCTTGTTGGAGATGATCATTGCTTGGCACTTGTGTGGCGCAAATGTCACTTGCCACTTTCAGTCCAAGCCTGGATATTGTCCAGGTCTTGCTGCATTTCTACACGGACTGCTTCAGTATTTGAGGAGTCGCGAATGGTGCTGAATGTTGTGCAATCATCAGCGAATATCCCTACTTCTGACCTTATGATTGAAGGAAGGTCAATGATGAAGCAGCTGAAGATGGTTGGGCCTAGGACACTACCCTGAGGAACTCCTGCAGTGATGTCCTGGGGCTCAGATGATTGACCTCCAACAACCACAGCCATCTTCCTTTGCACTATGTATGTCTCTAACCAGCAGAGAGTTTTCCCCCTGATTCCCATTGACTCCAGTTTTGCTAGGGCTCCTTGATGCCATACTCAGTCAAATGCTGCCTTGATGTTAAGGGCAGTCACTCTCACCTCACCTCTTGAGTTTAGCTCTTTTGTCCATGTTTGAACCAAGGCTGGAATGAGTGGCCCTGTCAGAACCCAAACTGGGTATCACTGAGCAGGTTATTGCTAAGCAAGTGCTGTTTGATGGTGCTATTGATGACACCTTCCATCACTTTGCTGATGATTAAGAGTAGACTGATGAGGCAGTAATTGGCCGGGTTGGACTTGTCCTGCTTTTTGTGCACAGGACATACCTGGGCAATTTTCCACATTGCCGGGTAGAGGCCAGTGTTGTAGCTATACTGGAACAGCTTGGCTAGGGGTGCAGCAAGTTCTGGAGCACAGGTCTTCAGTACTATTTTCTGAATATTGTCAGGACCCATAGCCTTTGCAGTATCCAGTGTCGTAAATAGTGAGGAGGAAAGCCTTAGATTACAGGATGATATAGATGGGCTGTTAAGATGGGCAGAGCAGTGGCAAATGGAATTTAATCCTGAGAAGTGTGAATTTTGGGAGGACCGACAAGGCAAGGGAACATACAATGGATGGTAGGACCCGAGGAAGTACAGAGGGTCAGAGGGACCTTGGTCTACTTGTCCATAGATCACTGAAGGCAGCCAGCACAGGTAGATAAGGTAGTTAGGAAGGCATATGGGATACTTGCCTCTATTAGCCAAGGCATAGAATAGAAGAGCAGGGAGGTTATGATGGAGCTGTACAAAACGCTAGTTAGGCCACAGCTGGAGTACTCTGTACAGTTCTGGGCACCACACTATAGGAATGATGTGATTGCACTGGAGAGGGTGCAGAGGAGATTCATCAGGATGTTGTCTGGGCTTGACCATTTCAGCTATGAAGAGAGACTGGATAGGCTAGGGTTGTTTTCCTTAGAGCAGAGAAGGCTGTGGGGGGACCAGATTGAGGTATGCAAAATTATGAGGGGCATAGATAGGGTAGATAGGAAGAAACCTTTTCCCTTAGCGAAGGTGTCAATAACCAGGGGGCATAGATTTAAGGGAAGGGACAGGAGGTTTCGAGGGGATTTGAGGAAAAACTCTTTCACCCAGAGAGTGGTTGGAATCTGGAACACGCTGCCTGAAGGGGTGGTAGAGGCAGGAACCCTCACAACATTTAAGAAGTATTTAGATGAGCACTTGAAACGCCATAGCATACAAGGCTACGGGCCAAGTGCTGGAAAATGGGATTAGAATAGATAGGAGCCAGCACAGACACGATGGGCTGAAGGGCCTGTTTCGGTGCTGTATGACTCTGTGACTCTAGTCAGGAAGCAGCCGCACGGCTTTTCATGCCATACTTCCCGTGCGGTAACACAGCCACCCGCCACATGGCTAACTGCACGGCAACCTGATGAGGCCCTTAATTGGGGATTAATTGCCCAGTTAAGGGCCTCAATTGGCAGCAGGGTGGGAAAGCCATTCCCAGCCTCCAACCCCACCACAGGGGAGAGCATAAAATTCCCCCCCATGACTCTAAATGGCATCTCCGACAGTGGAGAACTCTGACAGCACCTACTCCACTCTTGGCAGACGTATTTCCCATACGAGTGCTAAAATGGTGTGAGGCTCCTCATTAGCATATTAAAGGGGCCTAATGCCTGTTTTAGCCGGCCATGCCAGGCGCCCAAATAACTGGCCCTGCCCAATATAAATTACGACTTCTTTCAGACTGCCTTGGGACCCAAAATTGGCTTTTGTTGTGCTCTATTTGTGCCCGTAAAACAGGCACATTGACGTTCAATTCCTGATCTAAATGTCCAGCAACTAAATGGGGGAGAATTGATCTTGGTTTAGTTTCCGAATCCAGCTGATACTTCGGGTGGCAGCTCTGACTGGAGACAAAAAGACTGCAGATGTGTGTGACTGCAATGACAATGTGAGGCGCTACATCCACCAACACATTAACCAGTGCTAGATACAATCATGAGAATTAAACTGTCTCTGGAGAGGTATTACTGTGTGCGCAAATGAAAATATACACCATTAGTTTTAAAGCCCATGTTTTCAATTTACTGCCACATGGTATAAATTAGTCATAATCTCGGGGGAGACAGGAACAAACAGATATTTATTGGGGTCACCAAATGGGCCGATTAACCTTGAAGGAGAGGTCAGCTCCGTGAAAACAGCCAATTTAGTCCCTACACTGGTAACAAGTTAATTATCTTTCTTTTCCCTATGTTTTGAACAGTTCAGGGCCTGTGTCATCGGCCTCTATTGTTGAGTTCAGTCCTTTATTCCAAATAGAGTCCTACAGTTTGGGACTATATTTTTGAGACCTAAAATTTTTTAGTGACTTTAAAAGCTTTCTGTTCAGAGTAAATGAGCTTACTTACATTGTCCTTTTCGTTTTTCAATTAGTTGTAATGTATTTGATTTTCTCTCCTTCCCTCAATTTGTTGATCTTTCCTTTATCATGTTGTCGAAGCTCTATTCTCTATTTCCAGCAATACTCAAGCTCTGTACTACTAAACGACTATTTCCTTTACCACTTTAATTTTATGTATTTCACGTCCTCTGTGCAAAGGTTCGGTTTGGGGCCTGGATCTGCTTCGGGTCCCTTGACTGCGCAACCGCATGTTGAACCGGCACCAGGAAAAGAAAAGCCCGACTCGGTTTCAACACATGGAGGGCTTGGCCTGCCTGGGGTAGCAGGAGCCCCTAGGAGGCCACTCATGCAATTGCACAGCCCTAATGCAGCCTCTGGCTTTTTACAATCGTCTGCCATAAGCTTTGCTCTCAGACCCACATTGTAAAGTATGTCGTAATCAAGGCTCTAGAAGCATTGCTGTTTGCTGAATTCCCAGCCTGAAGCGACAGATCAAAAATTGCAGCACAACTCTGCTCATTGTGGTATCTGTGCCTGCTTGGGGCAAAAGCCTTGGGTGTATCCAGAAGGGACAATATGGAAGTAGACTGCACTGCTTGGATATAGGTCTGCAGACTAGACCACATCAACTGCATGGCCAGAAACGCCATCAGTGCTTTTGCACTCCGCTCCATAACTCCGGCTGAAGTCTGATTTATGCATGAGAGTAACTCCAAGTAAGCTTGTTCTTTCTGCTTATTCATTTTGTGTAACTTGGAAACCGAGGGGTGAAATTGGAGATCTCACTTCAGGGCCCATTTTCTGGGTGGAAAAGGGGTACACAGAGGTCTGATTTTAGGGGACCAAATTCCTGCCCTCGCACAATGTTTGAAACACATCTGATGCCATATTGGTTCAGGTGTTGAGGAGGCACCTGGCAGCTGCCTAAGATAGGCCTTAGGCCCCTTGTAAGTGCTAATAATGACTTAGCACCTATTTTTAGGACCCAAACTGGAAATTGGTCAGCCGTTTTCAGGATCTCCGAGTCTATATATGCCCTCACTCACCATCCTTAAAGGGTCTGTGAGAGGTTGTCAGCATATTTAAGTATTTATGAGGTAAAGGCCAACTCGGGTCTGCAAACAAAACCCGACCTGAGCCCGACAGAACCACATCCGACCCTGACCCCGAGCCCGGCCCGGTCCCCAGTCCTTCCATTTTTTTCCTGCGCCCGACCCGACCCAACCATCAGTTAACTTACCTTCCGTTTTTCACTTTGTTGCTGATCTGCATAAGCTTAAAATAACTGTAACAAAAATTACATTAACCGTGGAGCCACTTACCTGAGGTTGTGATAGAGTGGGTCCGACCCGGCCCGAGCCTGAATGCCGGACCCGGAAGTGCGACCGGACCCGACTTGAACCTGACATGTTGTCGGGTCCCATCGGGTTCGGGTCGGGTAGTCAGCCTTTATTATGAGGCCCCCGCTTGCCTGTGAAAGGTGTCCTTCACCTGTATAGTCGCCTGTATATCAGGGTTGCTTCATTCATTCTTCCCCTCTTTTCCTCAATGTGCATTTTCAGGGCCATTATTCATGTATGATGCTATCCAGTAAGAGGTTGCATTAGGCACATTTGGAGCACACTGGTTAGCATGTTTGTGTGAAACCCCTCTGCTTGCACCAAATTCTGCTCGCTCATAATCCCATTGGGTTTATAGCCCTTCCTGGCCTCGATGACCCTGCCCCCCCCCACTGCCCATTTCCATCAACAAAATGACCCTTCTATATTCTTGTGTATTCCCTCCCCTCCCTTTGTCTCATTGGTAGCCATGCCACAAACCATCTAACCCTTACATTCTGAAATTTCCTCCCGAAACCTCTCCACCTCCCTTTCCTCCTTTTGCGCTCTCCTTAAAACCACCAATTTGGTTAAGTTTTTGGTCACCTTTCCTAAAAGCTCCTTCTTTGGATCATTTGTTATCTGATTACCCCACTGTGAAATGCTTCGGGATGATTTTTGCCATTAAAGGTGTTTTATACAGTTTTAAAAAAAAAAACATAGCCACTTAAAAAAAACAGTAAACATTAAAACAGCTTAAAAACCAAATATTCCATAGCGTAATTTCAGCCTTTCAGTTGTGGAGAACATCAAGACGACCCCAATCCTGTCCTCACACAGGACTCAGAGGTCTGCGTTTCCAGTGGGCGAGTGCTATCATGTAACAATTTGGTGCTGGAACTCTGGCTGTTTTACACTCTTTGACCCAAGGTCATTGCAGCCAGTGCATTGAACCTGGGATCGTCCAGACTAGATTGCTCAGGAGATAGTGAGTGCAAAATCTGCTGGAGATGCGCTACGGAAGCCAAATGCCCTTCTAGTGTGCCTCTAGCTGCTTCCGTCCTTGCTGAGAAGGGCGCTTACACAGGTATGCCCTGCATACACCAGAAGCATGTGAAGTGGAGCTACTGATTGAGGTGGCGCTTATTTTTCAAATTTGGATCATGGAGGTCCATTGGAGGAATTCGCTTGTCACTTACCAAGGAACAAGCATTCTGCTGCAAGAGTGGCCCAGCACAAGTGTTACTTAAAGGGACAGGCACCCAACTTGCAGGTAAGATAATTTTGAATAATTTCAGCTATTGCAATGTCTCTGGAAGTACTCTGGAGTGTTTTTGGAGGTGTTGTGGTGAGTTCTGGATTTGCTGCACGCTCACAGGAAGGGCAGGGGATTAGGTGACCTGCCCACATAAAGGCTGCAACAGGTATGGGAGCTGCAGTTGCAGTGCCTCTGAGACTGCAACATGGCAGGCAAGTGGAGCAGAGGCTGCAGAGAGGGGAAGATCTACGCAATGCCCGCTGCCAATTTGGGGCTGGACTTCTCTGTGCACTTTGACAGTGACAGGAAGCTGTCTGGCAGAACAGTTAATGCACTCAGCATCACTGTGTATATCAGCAATCTCCTGTATGTTGCCCCATCAAGGTCCTCATCTGAGTCCTCTGGTGAGCTGGCACATGAACCATCCTTTCCCCCCCCCCATGTGACTGCAGCCCACTGATGCCTGGTGACCCATGTGCAGATCCTGACTCTATACTACACTCTGAGGTACGTGCCTCGCGAGTATCTGAGCTGGTGGCTGCAAGTGTCAGATCATGTTATGGGGCTTCTTCATCAGTGTTGCACCGTTGCTCTGTCTTCTTCCTTGGGTTGGTATGGCTGGGCAGGCAGCAGTTCTTGGTTGTATGAAAGCAAGAAATCAGAAGGGGAAGGTTAGTGGGAGAGAATTCGGCAGCAACATAGAAAATAGGAGCTGGAGTAGGCCATTCAGCCCTTCGAGCCTGCTCTGCCATTCATTATGATCACAGCTGATCATCCAACTCAGTAACCTGTTCCCGCTTTCCCCCCATGTCCTTTGATCCCTTTCACCCCAAAAGCTATATCTAACTCCTTCTTGAAAACATACAATGTTTTGGCCTCATCTGCTTTCTGTGGTAGCGAATTCCACAGGCTCACCACTCTCTGGGTGAAGAAATTCCTCCTCATCTCAGTCTTGAAAGGTTTACCCCGTATCCTTAGACTATGACCCCTGGCTCTGGCCTCTCCCACCATCGGGAACATCCTTCCTGCATCTACCCTGTCAAGTCTTGTTAGAACTTTATAGGTTTCTATGAGATCCCCCCTCACTCTTCTGAACTCCAGCGAATATAATCCTAACCGACTCAGTCTCTCCTCATACGTCAGTCCCGCCATCCCAGGAATCAGTCTGGTAAACCTTTGCTGCACTCCCTCTATAGCAAGAACATCCTTCCTCAGATAAGGAGACCAAAACTGCACACAATATTCCAAGTGTGGCCTCACCAAGGCCCTGTATAATTGCAGCAAGACATCCCTGCTCCAGTACTCGAATCCTCTCACTATGAAGGCCAACATACCATTTGCCCTTTTTACCGCCTGTTGTACCTGCATGCTTATCTTCGGTGACTGGTGTACGAGAACACCCAGGTCTCGTTGCATATTCCCCTCTCTCAGTTTATAGCCGTTCAGATAATAATGTGCCTTCCTGTTTTTGCTACCAAAGTGGATAACTTCACATTTATCAACATTATACTGCATCTGCCATGCATTTGCCCACTCACTCAACTTGTCGAAATCACCCTGACACCTCTCTGCATCCTCCTCACAACTCACCCTCCCACCCAGTTTTGTGTCATCTGCAAATTTGGAGATATTGCATTTAGTTGTTTCGTCTAAATCATTAATATATATTGTGAATAGCTGGGGTCCTAGCACCGATCCCTGCGGTACCCCACTAGTCACTGCCTGCCATTAGGAAAAAGACCCGTTTATTCCTACTCTTTGTTTCCTGTCCGACAACCAATTTTCTATCCATCGCAATACACTATCCCTAATCCCTAATCCCATGCGCTTTAATTTTACACGCTAACCTCTTATGTGGGACTTTGTTGAAAGCCTTCTGAAAGTCCAAATAAACCACATCTACTGGCTCCCCCTCATCAACTCTATTAGTTACATTCTTGAAGAATTCTAGTAGATTTGTCAAGCATGATTTCCCTTTCGTAAATCCATGCTGACTCTGTCTGATTCTACCACTATTCTCTAAGTGCTTTGCTTTAAAATCTTTGATAATGTATTCTAGAACTTTACTGTGGGAGTTCTAAGTTCAAAGCCGTGAACCATGTGAGAACCATGCGGGATCTCAACAAAATCGAGCCCAAGGTGCAGGGCACAACCTTAAAAGTCGAGCTCAGCCATTCAAGAGTAAAATCAGGAAGCATTTTTTCACACAAAGGGTAATGGTAATCTAGAACTTTGTCCCCCTGTGGATGCTGAGGGTTCAGCTGAAGTTTTCAAGGCTGAGACCAATAGATTTTTGTGAGATAAGGGTATGAAGGGAAATGGATAAAAGTAGGGGAAATAGAACTGAGGTACAGATCAGCCATGACCTAATTGAATGGTAGTACAGCCTTGAGGGGCTGAATGGCCTAGACAGGGGCAGGGGGGTGCGGGGGTGTTCCTGTGTAACAACAGTAACAACTTGCATTTATATAATGCTTTTAACATAGACTAAAGTCCCAAGGCGCTTAAGAGAGGCAAAACCAAAAAGGTGGAGACCAGGTCAAAGAAGGAGATATTGGGAAGGGTGACGAAAAACTTTGTCAAAAAGATGGGAGTTAATGAGGGTCTTAAAGGAGAAGAAAGAGGTGGAGATGTAGAGAGGTTTAGAGAGGCATTTCCAGAGCGTGTGGTCTAGACGGCCACCAATATTGGGGCTGGGGAGCGACACAAAAGGCCACCTAGAGAACAGAGTTAACATGTTACCTTGTACCTGAACAATAAGCAGATGGTTTAGAGAAGATATTCTTATTTGCCATGTCCTATCCAATCCTCTACAACTATATGATTTACATGCAAGCTTCTCCCTATATAGAGCTTGGCATCCCACAAATCTGTCGAAGGGTGTACAATAATATCATGCACATTTCGAATAACTCAATAAAGCTGGTATTCTGAGGAATGAATGTCTGATATTCCAGAGGATTCCAGGTAGTTTCAAAATGTACGGTTGTAAAGCACTGTAAATATTTTGATATGACTGTATATGTTTTGACTAATTCCATTGTTTGCCCTAATAAATCAAATTTCCTATGTGTCAGCCATGGCTCAATTGGTAGCACCCATGCCTCTGAGTCAGAAGGCTGTGCATTTAAAGTCCCATTCCAGCAACTTGAGTACAAAATCCAGGCTGACGCTTCAGCACAATTCTGAAGGAGTGCTGCATTGCCAAAGGTGTCATCTTTTAGATGAGATATGGGGTGGTTTGCTAGTGCTGTTGGAGAGGGTTTAAATAATTTGGCAGGGGGATGGAAACTAGGATGTAGTATTAGAAGGAAGAAACAAGATGCACAAAGTATTGGGAGAGACAGATAGCACTACAGTAAGAAATGGTAAGGTATTAGGTGGGGTCAGACTAAAAGGGAAAGCAATAAGGTCTAAATTAGGTTTACAGTGCTTGTATGTAAGCTCATGAAGCGTGGCAAATAAGGTCGGTAAGCTGTAGGTGCAAATAGCCACATGGGAATATGGTGTTGTGGTGATAACGGAGATCTGGCTCAAAAAAAGGCAGGACTGGGTACTAAATATTCCTGGATACAAGGGGCTGAATTTTCACAATCCCATGGAGGCAGCTTTGGAGGATGGGGGGCAGCACAAGAAAAATGTGATCGACTTGTGTCAGGCCCGCTCCGTGACATGTTCCTGCCTCTGTGGATTTTTCCTGGAGGTGAGATCCCAGGAGTCACAGCTACCCACCCAGCAGTGGCAGGTAGCCAATTAGTGTACTTAATGTGGCAATTAGCCCCTATTGTGGAATTGGATCGTAATTTTTCTCAGAGTGCATGGACCCCGTGCAGTGTCAGGAGCCTGGAAATTGAGCGGTGGCAGCTTCACTGTAGGAGATCTAAGCTGCGAACCATGTGAGGCCTTTTATTAAGTTGCCGGTATTAAATCACAGTGCTCAGGTTTCCCCATGCATGCCATTGCAGCCACTTCATGGAGACGGATGTCTCCGCTAATGTAACTCTTGCTGCAATGGCAGTCCCTGACCTCCGAGGCGCGGCTGATGCTCCTGGTGCTGGCCCCTCAGCAGCATCCACACTGCTGAGCAGACACCCCGACTCTGGAACCTGGTCGCTGTCCCTAATTTGACCTGGCTCTCGGAGGCAGCTTCTTAATTAGCCGCCTCTGGGAAGATCAAGTCTGACGTCCCACCATGGCCACTTCCGGGTCCCCCACCCAGAATTGAGGCCGCATCTGGATCACAACCCACCTGGGAAAATTCAGCCGAAGGTGTTCAGGAAAGATAGGGAAGGAAAGAAAGGGGGAGGGGTGGTAGTATTGATTTACGGAGAATATTACAGTGCTGGAGAGAGAGGATGTCCTGGAGAGGTCAAGGACAAAATCTATTTGTTTAGAGTTAAGAAACAATAGAGGTACCATCACACGACTGGGTGTATTGTATAGGTCACCAACCGATGGGAAAGATACAGCGATGCCAATTTGCAGGGAAATTACAGATAGGTGCATGATCTTAGAGTAGGGATAATGGGGGACTTCAATTATCCTAATATAAACTGGGATAGTCTTCATGTAAAGGGCAGAGAGGGGGATGAGTTTCTGAAGTGTGTTCAGGAGAATTTTCTTGATCAGTACGTTTCCAATCCAAGGAGGAAGGAGGCATTGCCGGATCTGGTTCTTGGGAATGAGGTGGGTCAAATGTCAGTCGGGGAACATTTAGGGAACAGTGATCATAGTATCATAAGGTTTAGGTTAGCTATGGAAAAGGACAAGGAGCAATCCAGAGTAAAAATAATTAATTGGGAGAGGGCCAATTTCAGTGGATTGACAATGGATCTGTCCTGGGTAAAGTAGAATCAAAGATTGGCAAGTAAAATTGTAATCAACCAATGGATTACCTTTAAAGAAGAGATGGTTCAGGTACAATCGAGGTACATTCCCACAAGGCGGAAAGGTAAGACAACCAAAGCCAGAGCTCTCTGGATGACAAATTAAGGGTGGCACAGTGGCGCAGTGGTTAGCACCGCAGCCTCACAGCTCCAGCGACCCGGGTTCAATTCTGGGTACTGCCTGTGTGGAGTTTGCAAGTTCTCCCTGTGTCTGCGTGGGTTTCCTCCGGGTGCTCCGGTTTCCTCCCACATGCCAAAGACTTGCAGGTTGGTAGGTAAATTGGCCATTATAAATTCCCCCTAGTATAGGTAGGTGATAGGGAAATATAGGGACAGGTGGGGATGTGGTAGGAATATGGAATTAGTGTAGGATTAGTATAAATGGGTGGTTGATGGTCGGCGCAGACTCGGTGGGCCGAAGGGCCTGTTTCAGTGCTGTATCTCTAAATAAATAAAAGAGATGGAGAGTAAAATGAAGCAGAAAAATGGGTGCATATGACACATGTCAGAAAAAGTTCAGATGGGAAGTGGAAAAAGGAAATAAGAGGGGCCAAGAGAGAGTATGAGAAGAGACTGGCAGCTAACATAAAAGGCAATTTAATAGTCTTCTATAGGCATAAAGATAGTAAAAGGGTAGTAAGAGGAGAGTGGGGCCAATTAGGGACCTAAAAGGAGACCTATGGATGGAGACAGTACCTCAGCCATGTTCCCTAAATGAGTACTTTGCATCAGTCTCTACCACAGATGAAAATGCTGCCAAACTCATTGTGAAGGAGGAGGTAGATGAAATACTGGATGGGATGAAAATTGATAAAGAGGGGGTATTAGAATGGCTGGCTGTGCTTAAAGTTGATAGTGGAGAATAGTTGTTCTTTGGATTGGAGGAAGCTATAGAGTAGGGTTCCTCAACGGACAGTACTAGGACTAATGTGCGGGGTTACGGGGAGAAGGCGGGGGAGTGGCACTAGGTGAAACTCTCATTCGGAGAGCTGGTGCTGAAATGATGGGCCAAATGGCCTCCTTCTGCACCGTAACAGTTCTGTGATTCTGTGACCGCTCTTTTTTGTAAGGTCTGTTAATGACTTAGGACTTGGGTGTACAGGGCACAATTTCAAAATTTGTAGTTGATACAAAACTTGGAAGTATTGTGAACTGTAAGGAGGGTAGTGTTGGACTTCAAGAGGAAACAGTTAGGCTGGAGGAATGTACAGACACGTAGCAGATGAAATTTAATGCACAGGAGTGTGAAGTGATACATTTTGGTAGGAAGAATGAAGAGAGGCAATATAAAATAAATGGTATAATTCTGAAGGGGTGCAAGACCAAAGAGACCTGGGGATAGATATGCACAAATTGTTAAAGGTAGTACTGCAGGTTGAGAAAGTGATTAAAAAGGAATATGGGATCCTGGGCTTTATAAATAGAGGCATAGAGGAAATTATGATGAACCTTTATAAAACACTGATTTGGCCTCAACTAGAGTATTGTGCTCAACTCTGGGCACCACACTTTAGGAAGGATGTGATGCCTTTAGTGAGGGTGCAGTAAAGATTCATAAGAATGGTTCCAGGGATGTGGAACTTCAGTTATTTGGATAGATTATAGAAGCTGGAGTTGTTCTCCTCAGAGAAGAAAAGGTTGAGAAGAGATTTGAAAGAGGTGTTCAAAATCATGAGGGGTCTGAACTAGATAGGGAGACACTATTCCCATTGGCAGAAGGGTCAAGAACCAGAGGACATAGGTTTGAAGTGAATGGTAAAAGAATCAAAGGAGACATCAGAAAAAACCTTTTTTATGCAGTGAGTGGTTAGGATTTGAAATGAATTGCCTGAGAGTGTGGTGGAGGCAGATTCAATCACTGCTTTCAAAAGGGAATTGGATAAGCATCCGAAGGGAAAAAATTGCAGAGCTACAGGAAAAAGGGGAGGGGGTGGGACTAGCTAACTTGATCTTGCAGAGCTCACAGAGGCTTGATGGGCCGAATGGCCCCCTTCTGCCCTGTAGTCATTCTATGATTCCATGATTCTACATTAAACCAAGGCGCTGTCTGCCTTCTCGGATGGATATCATAGAGTTATACAGCACAGAAACAGGCCCTTCAGCCCAACGTGTCCGTGCCGGCCATCAAGCACCTATCTATTCTAATACCATTTTCCAGCACTTGGCCTGTAGCCTTGTATGCTATGGTGTTTCAAGTGCACATCTAAATACCTCTACTACCCCTTCAGGCAATGTGTTCCAGATTCCAACCACCCTTTGGGTGAAAATATTTTTCCTCAAATCCCCTCTAAACCTCCTGCCCCTTACCTTAAATCTATGCCTCCTGGTTATTGATCCGTCAGCTAAGGGAAAAAGTTTCTTCCTATCTATCCTATCTATGCCCCTCATAATTTTGTATACCTCAATCAGGTCCCCCCTCAGTCTTCTCTGCTCTAAGGAAAACAACCCTAGCCTATCCAGTCTCCCTTCATAACTGAAATGCTCCAGCCCAGACAACATCCTGGTGAATCTCCTCTGTACCCTCTCCAATGTAATCACATCCTTCCTATAGTGTGGTGACCAGAACTGTACACAGTACTCCAGCTGTGGCCTAACTAGCATTTTATACAGCTTCATCATAACCTCCCTGCTCTTATATTCTGTGCCTCAGCTAATAAAGGCAAGTATCCCATATGCCTTTCTAACCACCTTATCTACCTTGTGTTGCTGCCTTCAGTGATCTATGGACAAGTACAACAAGATCCCTCTGACCCTCTGTACTTCCTAGGGTCCTACCATCCATTGTATATTCCCTTGCCTTGTTAGTCCTCCCAAAATACATCACCTCACACTTCTCAGGATTAAATTCCATTTGCCACTGCTCTGCCCATCTTACCAGCCCATTTATATCGTCCTGTAATCTAAGGCTTTCCTCCTCACTGTTGTGAAAGATCCCATGGCACTATTCGAAGAAAAGCTGGGGAATTCTCCGCAGAGCCCTGGCCAATATTTATCCCTGGAGGAACACTACACGTAGCCTTCAGTGCAAGAAAGCTTCCTTGTCATTGCCCATCATCGCTTCACTTTCCTTCTGGTATGTAACAGACAAAAGTACTTTGATCCCTCACTCACCATCACCAATACAGATTAAAGTATCTGCTCAACATCACATTGCTGTTTGTGGGACCTTTCTGCATGCAAATTGGTGACATCTTTCCTACATTACAACAGTGATTACAATTCAAAAGTACTTCTTTGGCTGTAAAGTGCTTTGAGACATTCTGAGGTCCAGAAAGGCCCTATATAAAGGCAAGTTCTTTCTTACTTTCTTTCCAGAAATGCAAGTAGTCATAGTCATATACAGGTAAGGCATGTGTTGGCCCAGTAATTGCCACACAACAAGTTTTCTATTACTGTCGGGGCATCAAGAAGAGGTGATCAAATGAGAATGTATCATCTTGGGTTGGCTTCACACGTCACATTATTGCTGGTTAAAGACTGGCAATTGCAAATGCTTGGAACAGGAATAAACTCCTCAATAAACACAACATGAGAAAAGGAAAAAAATCAGTCAGCTTTATAGAATTACGTTTCTGGAACATGTTACAGTGTAGCATTTAGCACAGTAAATAATGTGGATAAGAGACTCTGACATTTTGAAAGATAGATCTTAGTAGTCCTCACTGCTTCATGTTTTCAGTGTCTTACGCACAACTGGAAATCATGTATGAGAATCATCCATATCTTCCTCAGCCCACTCCAAGAAACATCAGAGACAATCATCATGATTTACTGGACTTGCCTTGTGCGGATTCTGATCATCCTGGTTTCCATCTGCTCTCCTTTTACATCTCCTCCATTTGAACATGTTCAGCCTTCAAGTTTGCATTTCCATCATTTGACCCATACAGCTTTTGGCCTAGATAGATTGCAAAGCTTGAACGAGTAAATACTTTAAAATGCTACAGTTCATGATGGTTAAGAATTAAGCCTCTGGGAACAGGTTTGTAGCTCCTGATTTAGTGATAGGGACAGCGGGCCATTGTGATGGACAACACCTACTGAAACAATCAAACACAGTGGCTCATAGCACGAGCCTTGGAGCCCATATCAATGCTGTACATGGGGAAATTGGTCCTTGTATTATGGGCTGCTGAGGTCTGAGGCCTTCTAATAAGGCCCCAAGCTTTTGGCAAATTAGGGGAAGTCCCTATTGTGTTTAGAGCACCTGAGTAGTGCACCAAACACCCAACACCAATATAAATCAGGCACAGCTTTGGATGCCACTTTCCTTCAGTTGGGTCTTTACTCTTAGGGAAATAAATTGCATTTACCTAGCATCTTTCATGACCTCAGGATGTCCTAAAGTTCTGTACAATCAATGAAGTCATTTTTGAAGCGCAGTAACTCTTGTAATGCAGGAAACGTGGCAGCCAATTTGCACACAGCAAGGCCCCACAGACACCAATGAGATAAATACCAGATAATCTGTTTTAACTGTTAGCCCATGATTCCAATGGCAGCCTTACCATAATACAATTGAAAATTGCCAGACCCTTTGGTACAAGAAGAACTATTGGAACACAATCCAATATCAGTTGCCACAGCTTTTATTAACCACTTATGGTATGTGCTGCAGATGTCAACGTGTTGTGCCCCAGTGCTTAACCTTAGCGAAAGCGTATAGCATATCATCTATTTCCTGACTGTTTGCTCATCCTGTGCAGTTTCAGTCAGATGCGGTGGTGAAATGGATGGTTACTGTGCATAATTGCCTGGCTGCAGGGCTGGAGGTGGTTTGCTGGGTCAGAACGTGGCCCTGCAGCTAGAAGGATGACACAGGGATGACACACTGTGCAGGGATTTATGTGGTGGCTGCTTGGGTCACTAATCTCACTGACTCATTAGAGAGAGGGGGCTGAGTGTTACGGATACCCTGTTTCTCCGAGGGACATCATCATTTGCACCAGCACTTCCTCAGCATGGCCAGAGATCAAATCATTGGGCACCAATGAGGACTAGGCAAGGCTCATTGTCTCGATCTGATTCCTCAACAGGCCAACTGCCATAGAGTTAAACTCACATTATAGCACAAGGTTTGACTAAGTGCCTGAAGAGCAATGGTCCCAGTGCCACTGTACTGAGCCTGCATTTTCAAACCAATATTCTTATTCCAAAATATTGGAAAATGCATTGCGAACTGGCACTGCTTATAATTAGATAAAAGTTTATTTTAGAATGGAATGGAAGCACCTGCAGTAGCAAGATGATGCAAGCTGAACACTAACACTACCCATCTCAAATGTAGTAAAGAACAAAAAGTGTTCCTCAAAATATTCAGCTGAAGCCAATGTTTTAATCAATTTAAGGTTAGAGCTCCCTTCATCGCTGAGTGGGTAAGTACAATGTCCAGGATAGTACTGAGCTGTTGGCCCAATTTTAACTCCACCTGTCCCCTCCGCTAGACATAAAGCAGACCGGGGAAGGGGTGGAGGTTAAAATGGAGCTGGGGACTTACCGCTTTCCCGCTAATCTGACCATCTGCAATTTTAAACTACAGGTGGTAAGGACACCTTTCCCACGCTGGCGGGATCCTCTTTAAACATGCATATCAGACTCCAATGAAGCCATCGAGGCCAAATCTGCCATTTTAACTCAAGATCTGCATGGGAGAGCAGAGGTATCTTCTTCATCTGGCCAAACCGGCTGTGAGTTGGTTCAAGCGTCAGGAAAGGCCCAGATGTTTTGTTGTTTAGTTTCTCTGTGTACCAGTGGTAGCAGAAACATTTCTCCGGGCCCCACAAGGAAACCATAGGCCTTCCTCACTCCAGGCTTTGCCCACCCTTCCCTGATTTTTAAAAAATTCTTTCATGGGATGTGGGCGTCGCAGGCCAGACCAGCATTTATTGCCCATCCCTAATTGCCCTTGAACTGAGTGGCTTGCTAGGCCATTTCGAGGGCATATAAGAGTCATCCACATTGCTGTGGATCTGGAGTCACATGTAGGCCAGACCAGGTAAGGACAGCAGATTTCCTTCCCTAAAGGACATTAGTGAACCAGATGGGTTTTTACAACAATCGACAATGGTTTCATGGCCATCATTAGACTAGCTTTAAATTCCAGATGTTATTAATTGAATTCAAATTCCACCTTCTGCTGTGGTGAGATTCGAACCCATGTCCCCAGAGCAATACCTGGGTCTCTGAGTTACTAGTCCAGTGACAATACCAGTATGCTACCGCCTCCCCTGGTTGCCTCCAAAGCCGCCCACTCCCTTTACCACTTACCAGACCACTGAGGGCCATTTGCCTGGATCCCTGGTGATAGTCTCCTGCTGCCTGAATTCCCGCTCTCGCCCAGCGGCCAGGTAGTGATTCAGTGATTCCTGCCAGATTCCGGACAGGATTGGGGCCCGAACATGAGAATGAGGCCTGGAAGTCAGAATCTCACCAGGCCTCAACATGCGAGCTTGTCACTCGCCCAGGCCCCTCACGTGGAATAATAAAATCAGGGCAATGCAGGTAAATCCCAGGTCTGTGCTGTTTGCCAATCGCAACTAGGTGATCTGTTGGAACACTACACTTAACCTTCAGTACAAGAAAGTCTCCTTGTCATTGTCTATCATCACTTCCCTTCCACTCTGTTACATAACAGCCAAACATACTATTTTAATAACTCTGAAAATTAGCTGACAACACTTATTTTCGAATGTGGCTTTGTTCAGCAGTGGTTGCAGCCCAGATCCAGCAGATGTTCCTAACTGAATCCGGCTGACATCCAGCAGAAATTCAGAACAGATTCAGAGAAGAGAGGACGGTGGCTAGAACTAGTGTCACTCCTTGAGCTGTGTGATTCCAGATGATAACTGCCTTTCCTCCAGTCTAAACTCACCACGGAGCTGATTCCTTCAGCCCAGTCTATGCTTTTTAACCTCTGGGGGAGAAAAAGCTTAAATCATTTCATTACAGATTTAGTGGGAATGTCACTACTCATTTAAAAATGGTTGCTAAAAAACACTCTGAACTTAGGAGTTTATGTGCAAAATCATTTGATCTTTTCTGATCAGTTGCATTAGCATGTGAGAGGCCAAAACTTACATTTATAGCAAAGTTGCAGGGACAAAACAAGAAGACGTTGGTACTCAATTATTCACTGAAATGTCCTCTCTAACATACAGAGTATTCAATGGAAAACAAACACTGGATTGATGTTATTGAGGCTCTGATTACATGCAATTACTTTTCCTCTCGGTGGAAGATTGGGGTTGGATGTGGTGGGGAGGGGAAACAGGACTATAAAACAAAAACATTCTGTCACACGCTATCACACAGATCATCCAGAGAAGTCTATCCTCCTTTGAGACTTCTCCCTTCACATCTAATTCAGTATCTTTGAATCAACATTAACCACAAGAGCATTTTCTCTGATCTGGTCGAGATCATTATTTCTTCAGTAGACAGCCCAATATTTGTTCATATTATTCTTTTTCCAGCTTTCAGTGAACTCCAGGGTACGGTGTGCTCAAAACAACATTTGTACTAAGTTTTCACTTAGGCACGATGTACTTCTGCCAGCTGCTGAGGCCAAGGAATATTCATTTGCTCCAGGTAGGAGCGATGCCAGGAATGTTAGAAAGTATTTTCTGGTAAGTACAACCTGCTCTCTCTCTCCCAAGGCTCAGAGAGGTTATGCAGTGAGCAACTCGCCCATACAGAGCATCTAGCTCCCAGCTTCACCCCTCAGACCTCACTTTTAGCCAATCTCATCCTAGGCAGGAGGAGGGATAAAGAAAGAAAGGAAGGACTTGCATTTATATAGTGCCTTTCACAACCACAGGATGTCCCAAAGTGCTTTACAACCAATGAAGTACTTGTGAAATGTGGTCACTGTTGCAATGTAGGAAATGCAGCAGCCAATTTGCTCACAGCAAGCTCCCACAAACTGCAGTGCAATAACAAGCAGATAATCTGTTTTAGTGATGTTGGTTGAGGGATAGATATTGGCCAGGAAGAACACGAACACACAGAAATGATGGCAGGAAAAGACCAGCTGGTATAGCAAGCCTGCCCCGATGGCTGCAGAATCAGGACTGGGCACTTCCAAATACCACCCCACTCCCTCATCCTAGCTACATAATTTCCCAGGAGAGGCAAAGAAAGAGAATGACCCAGGGCCAATAAGGGTAAGGAAAAAAACTCTGGAAAATTCCTCTCTGACCACCCCCCTCTCAACCCACAGCCCCTGGTGATAACAACGTCCAGAAGATCACACTGACCACATGTTCCCTATCTCTTAATCTACTTACCTATTGTATGTTGCAATCTCTGTCTCAGTCAGGAACTGGTCCAGCTCCCATTTTGAAGGTGTGTAGAGAGTAGCACCCACTACACTAGCCGACAATGCATTCCAGAGGCTCGTACTCTTAGGGGAAGGAAGGACCACCTACATCCAACCTATTCCTATACTTGCATAGTTGAAACACGTGTCCACTGGTCTTTCCCAAACTTTCAAATGGGAATGCTTTATTAATAGGCAAGCAATGCAGCCCTTTCATTATTTTATATACCTATATCAGGTGGCCTCTAGGTCTATATAGCTCTAACGTAAACAAACCCAGCTCTTTAAGCCTATATGAGTAACTAGAGGTTCTTTAAGCTCAGAATCATCCCTGTAGTGCTCCACTGAACTGTTTACAAGGTCACCATTTCACCCATCATTTGTGGGAGCCAAAACAGGGCACAGTACTCCAAATATATTTGATATCTGATAGCAAGAAATGGCTGAAGGCACTGTATACCGTAAAGGCTATGGGGCCTGACAACATCCTGTTTGTAGTATTAAAGACTTGTACTCCAGAACTAGCCATGCCCCTGGCCAAGCTGTTCCAGTACAGCACTGGAACCTACCCAACAATGTGGAAAATTGCCCAGGCATGTTTTGTCAGCAAAAAGTAGGACAGATCCAATCCAGCCAATTGGCGCTCCATCAGTCTACTCTCAATCATCAGCAAAGTGATGGAAGGTGTCATTGACAGTGCTATCAAATGGCACTTACACAGCAATAACCTGCTCTGATGTTCAGTTTGGGTTCAGCCAGGGCCACTTGGCTCCAGACCACATTGTAGCCTTGGTTTAAAAATGAACAAAGGAGCTGAACTCCAGAGTTGAGGCGAGAGTGACTGCCCTTGACATCCAGGCAGCATTTGACCGAGTATGACATCAAGAAGCCCTAGTAAAACTGGAGTCAATGGGAATCAGGGGGAAAACACTCCACTGGTTGGAGTCATACCTGGCACAAAGGAAGATGATTATGATTGTTGGAGACCAATCATCTTAGCCCCAGGACAAAGCTGCAGGAGTTGCTCAGGGTAGTGTCCGAGGCCCAACCACCTTCAGCTGCTTCATCAATGACCTTCCCTCCATCAAAAGGTCAGAAATGGGGATGTTTGCGGATGATGGCAGTGTTCAGAACCATTCACAACTCCTCAGATATTGAAGCAGTCAATGTCCACATGCCGCAAGACCGGAACAACATTCAAGCTTGGGCTGATAAGTGGCAAGTAACATTCGTGCCACACAAGTGCCAGGCAATGACCATCTCCAACAGGAGAGAATTGAACCATTTCCCCTTGACATTCAATGGCATTACAATCACTGAATCCCCCACCACATTATGGGGATTAACTGAACTTGCCATATAAATACTGTAACAACAACAGCAGGGCAGAGGCTGGAAATTCTGTGTCGAGTAACTCACTTCCTGACTCCCCAAAGCCTGTCCACCATCTACAAGGCACAATTCAGGAGTGTGATGGAATACTCTCCACTTGCCTGATTAGGTGCAGCTCCAACAACACTCAAGAAGCTCGACACCATCCAGGACGAAGCAGCCCACTTGATCGGCACCCCATCCACAAAATTAAACATTCACTCTCTCCAACACCAACACATAATAGCAGCAGTGTGTACCATCTACAAGATGCAAGCAGCAACTCACCACACCTCCTTCGACAGCACCTTCCAAACCCGCGAACTTTACCACCTGGAAGGACAAGGGCAGCAAATGCATGGGAACACCACCACCTTCAAGCTCCCGTCCAAGCCACACACCATCCTGACTTAGAACTATATCGCCATTCCTTCACTGTCACTGAATCAAAAACCTGGAACTCCCTTCCTAACAGCACTGTGGGCGTACCTGCACCAGAAGGACTGCTGTGGTTCAAGAAGGCAGCTCACCACCACCTTCTCAAGGGAAATTAGGGATGGGCAATAAATGCTGCCCTTTCCAACGACACCTACATCCCATGAAAGAATAAAAAAAGTGGTTTAAGCAATAACATATATAATGACAGATGGTGACCTTTTGAGAAAGGCAGCTGTCGAGATATGAGAAGTGTTCAACAACTTCTAAAGTCTCCCCAAAAATAACAATAGATGGAGATGTAGGTGCTTGTCTGGGGAAGGGCTGGCGGAGGATTTTGGTCTTGCTGATGTTGAGTGATTGAGCAACCCTTTTGTATGCTGAGTTGAAGAGATTGAGAGTGGTCTGAATGTCACTTGCAGTGTGGGCCACAACTGCACAGTCGTTAGCATATTGTAAGTCGTGGATATGCTGCAGGGTCACTTTAGTCTTGGCTCTCAGCCTGTTGAGGTTGAAAAGCTTCCCATCAAGTCGAAACTCAATCATAACCCCTGGAAGTTAGTCATGAATGATTCCATAACCAGGCTAAGGTAGATAGTGAAGAGGGTAGGCACAATCACACAGACTTGCTTCATGACTATTCGGATACAAAAGGGCTTGGTCTCCAATCCATTACAAAGGATGGTTGCTGTCATACCGTCATGCAAGAGTCGCAGGATAGCAAAATATTTTGTTGGGCATCAAAATCTCTGGAAGACTTTCCAAAGGGCTTCATGATTGATGGAGTCAAAGCCTTTGACAGATCGATAAAGGCTGTGTAGAGCTCTTTGCATTGATCAGACATTATTCTTGAATTTGTGGAGTGACACAGATCATATCTGTCGTTTCCCTGGATGGCTGGAAACTACATCGGGTCCCTGCAAGAATATCTTCGCTGACGGGTAGGAGACAGTTCAGGAGGATTTGTGTGAGAATCTTCCCCATTGTGGACAGACGTTCCCACAAATAGATTGATCACCCTCTTGAAAAGTGAGACAATGATGCCATTGCAGAAGCCGGAAGGTAATACCTCTTCTTCCCAGATTTTTGGAAAAAGGTTAGAGTTTGAGCGAGAGTTCATGACCACCAGCTTTATATATCTCGGCAGGAATGTTGTCCAGACCACACGCCTTGTTGTTCTTCATCTGTTGGATCGCCTTTAGTAACTAAGCAAGTGTTGGCAGCATGCCCAAATTTGATCCAGCACAGAATCGGCTGTGCCAGCGCAGCCTTCCAAAAATTGCATAACCATGTCCTCAACAACAGAGATCCCCAAAAGAGGACAAAGGCTTTAGTGTACAACACTGTTATTGTCCCCACCCTTTCATTTGACAGCGAAACTTGGGTCACCCCATCATAGGCACCTCAGGACGCTGGAGAATTTCCACCAGCGGTGTCTCCACAGGATACTCGAAGTGAAGTGGGAAGACAGATGAACAAGCTCCAGCATCCTCGCTGAAGCCAATTCCTCCACTATTACACCATAAATATGTGAAATCAGCTCCGCTGGTCTGGACACTGAATCCGCATGCCAATTAATCAGCTTCCAAAGCAGATCCTCTTCTCACAACTTAAGGATGGCACCTGATCTCAAGGATACTCTGAAGGCTTCATTGAAAAGGGGACAAATTGACATTGGTGTGTGGGAGGAATTTGCCACAAACTATATGATGTGGCAGTGCCTCATCCAACAAGCCACAACACAGTCAGAAATTGAGTGCATAAACTCTGCTGAGGAGAAGTGATGAAAGTGGAAAGAGAGAGAGCAACCCCTGGCTTGAGAACCCCCTCCCTCAGGGGAACTCTTGGCCTCTCTGCCCAAAGACCTGTGGTTCCAGGGTTAGCATGTTGAGTCACCTGAGGACACACAAATCATAAACCCTAGCAGGCGTCATCCTCGTTTCGAGGGGCTGCCAGCAAACAGCAACAATGACAGGATAGTCTTCCTCTGATTGGTATTGAATATTTCTATTAAAACAAGCCATTACCACATTTGCTTTGTCTACAGATGTTCTGTATTCATCATGAACCTTGAGCGATCTGCACATAAGAACACTTAGATTCTTTTTTCTATCAACTGCTTTCAGTATCATTCCCTGGAAATTGTAAGTGTATTGTGTGTTGCTCCAACCAACATGCTCCCTTGCTCTTCTTCAAAATAACGTCATGGTACTTTTTACATTCACCTGGCGCGGGTTGGTGGGGTGGTGGGGGGTGGCACGCAGATAGATCTTGGTTTAACATCTCATCCAAAAGAGAGCACCTCTGATTGTGCAGCACTCCTTCAGTACTACGCTCGGGAGACAGCCTAGGATTTATGTTCAAGTCTCTCGAATGGGACTTAAACCCACAACATTCTGACTCAGAGGTGAGAGGGCTGTCATTGAGCCACGGCTAATACACTAGCCTCAGAGGCCCTTAGTTGAGGGAGGTGAACCTGGCCATGGTCCTAACCATCAGGCATGCTCCCACTGTTTGAAATCCTGCATGAGGGCAGGATCAGGCTCAGCTGTAGTGCTCTCCATGGTAAATTAGCCTACAAATACTTTAGTGATCATTTGGATAAGGTATTAAAGGGTGAAGGTCACTTGTGGAAAACCGTACCCCAGCAACAGAAAACCGATAGAGGAAATTTCTGGGTACAAGGAGAATACAGCCAGAAAAGGACCATGTTGATTTCCCCCTCTGAATTTGCTCTTTCGTATGTTGGTGCAAAATTGGAACCTTTTTTAAACACAAGCAATAAAAGTCTAGCAGTCAGAATTATACAAACAGAAGGACACTATTTGGCCTATCGTGTCTAGGCCAGCTTTTGAAAGAACTATCTAATTAGTTCCACTCACCCAACTCTTTCCCCATAGTCCTGCAAATTTTTCCTTTTCACACATATATATATATATATTATTTTGTGTTGTTGTAGTTGTAGCATAGCTGAGAAAGTCTCAGAGTCTGGATAAGGTTAACTAATAACTCTTATTATTTACACATCACTATTTACACTCTCCTCAAGCCTCCTTCGCTAGCATCCTTCGTGCTGCTACTCTCTTCTCCCAAAGCCCATTACCATGTGCCTGTTACGTCATCACCCTTACAGTGGGAGGGGTTACACTCACTGCCTCCAACATTGTTCAGCAGTAATTATGAACTTAGTACATCGTTAAAAACCTAGTTACTACCCATTCAACAAAGTGTAACTTTTTCAAGGGTTTTTACAGTGAGACTAATCACATTAAAGGTCAAGTTCTGGCCAATTCAGTGACTTCTATGTGATTGCAGTCTTGGGGGGGGGGGGGAGGAACTTCAACAGCGCACCATATGGAGAAGTGTAGAATCACTAACAGCAACTTCTGGATTTTTGAGTTTGACCTGTTGTGGACTCCAGAAGTTGCTGTCAGTTTCAGAGAAGTAATGATGGCAAACACTGACAGTTTTGGCCGCAAAATCCATGCAATGTGCAAGTTTGTGCCTGCAGTTAACATCTGTATCAGCAACAATAGTTACCACTAAGTCGACATGCTCCCTGGGAAAATTGCAATGCTTTCACTTTTATGTGAGCATGAGCAGCGATGTAGGTAAACATACAGCCCCTTGATGGTGTTGTGCACAAAGATCAACTGAAAGCATCGCACTGCAGTCAAAGCTAGTTAAACTCATTGTAAAATCATGCAAGAAAGTGCAACTGCACAACCAGCTGTAATACAGAAAGGGAAACTGTTGGGGAAATTTTGACTTTGTACAATCATGTAAAACGAGTGATAGTAAGCGGGCAGTCTGTTTTACATCTCTCCCGACTGAAATCAGTGAAAATAAAAATTTCCTTCAATTCTGTTTGAAAGTACATCCAAACAAACCCACTTACTACATTAGTAATCATAATTGCACTATTTACTTTCTGTACTCCAGTGGAGAGAATAAAAGTTCAGAAATTATGTTTTAAAAAACCCTTAGACAAACACTGAACCCGTACATATAAAGCTATACTTTACTTTTTTATGAGCTGAGATATTTAATACAGAATGTCCTGAAGTAACACAGTGTAACTGTTATAATATATTAACTGGGCAATTTATCTTAATCAGCTGGATGTCATGTATTGCTTCCAGACCTGGCAATTCACCAAGCGGGGATGAAAGAATGAATAATGCATTACAGTGAATCCATAATACATAGAGATAGGTAATTAACTTTACCTTTCTTGCACTCTTAAGAGTGTCAGTATGTGCAGAGGTCTCTGTCACAGGCTTTCCGCTATGTGGGCCCTGCACTGACACAGGAAATTGGTCAGAACTTCTATTGTAAAGGTATTCTGGTCCAAAGACTGGGTTGTAATGCACTATGCTTTATGGGAGGACTTTACAGGACTGAGTCCACATGACTTTGACAACTAAGTTGCGTCAGTCATGGCTCAGTTGGTAGCACTCTCGCCTCTGAATTGTTGTGTGTTTGTAGTCTTGAAGTTGTTGAGGTGTTGTAAATTTCTGGTGGTTAAGATTTCAGACTGGAGGTGGTGGTCACTTTTAGTTCTTTGCTGCACCAAGTTGAAGTGTAGAATTAGCAGCAGGGCTTCTTCTTGTTTAAGCTGGATCTTTCCACAACGCCTGGCTCGACTGTCTTCTGTGATGTTGTTGTGATCTCTCCCTCTCTCTCCAGAGACTTGTCTTTTAAGGTAAAAATTCATCACATTAACATTTTTGTTATTTGACACATGGTCTTCTCCCCTGGTGTGATCACACAATAGTGCAGGATGTAGAATCCATGGCTATCTATGGAGGTCTGGATGAGTACTATTTCAATATAATGTGGCTACTTCACACCTTCTTTGTCTCAGAAAAAAACCATTCAATTCAAGAATGTCTTTTGATGGTTTTAGAATGGGCGTAGTCGACACCTCTTAGTCTGGAATGTATCCTTTTCTCTTCTTGAGACAATTAGGCAGGTTTTGAATACAAAGACCTTCGGTGGCGATCTTTGCAGCACATTGTCAACTTTTTTCAAAAGAAAAATCAATTTCAAGGAGTCCACATTGAATAAAGTTCATACCTTAAAATTTAGGAATATGATATAGCTTTACTGGGCACGACAATAGTCACTGTTTTAATGTAGAAATCACGGCAGCCAATTTGCGTACAGCAAACTTCCACAGTAATGTGATTACGACCAGATAACCTATTTTGGTGATGTTGATTGAGGGATAAATATTGGCTAGGACACTGGGAGAACTCCCTTGCTCTTCTACAAAATAGTCCCGTGGCATTTTTTATGCATACCAGAGGTGGCAAACAGGGCCTCAGTTTAACACCTGATATGAAAGACAGCACCTCTGATAATGCAGTACTCCCCTGGAGTGTCAGCCTTGATTTTTGCACTCCAGTCCTGAGTGGAATTTGAATCCACAGAGGCTATGAACTTAAAGTCAAGAGTTAGTAGACGGTACTGTTGTCTAAATGTCCCTACATCTAAACATGTGTTGAAGAAAGACATGGACAGCCAGCAATTGTTTGAACAAACTGTTCAGAGTTCATCAACATCACAAATTATCCCAAAGAAGTGGCAGTTTCCAGTGATTCAGAGGCAAAAGTGCTACCAACTGAGCCACAGCTGACACTTAATTGGATAAAGAAGCATTACATATAATTTAAATAAATTTACATTAACAATGAAAAGAAAGTGTCTTATTTAAAAGTAAAATCTAGTGCATTTCAGATCAAGATTTTAAGCGTCAGCTGTAGCTCATTGGTTGCGCTCCAGCCTCTGAGTCAGAAGGCTGTGTGTTCCACTCTCACTCCAGACATTTGTGCATAAAATACAGGCTGGCACTTCAAAGTCAGAGGAGCTATCTTTCAGATGAGAAATTAAACCGAGGCTCTGTCTGCTTCCCCAGGTGGATGTGAAAGATCCTGTGGCACACTCCAGGAGAAGAGCAGGGAAGTTTTCTCAGTGTCCTGGACAATATTTATCTCTCTGCCACCATCACTAAAACAGATTATCTGGTTGTTATCAGATTTCTGTTTGTGGGACCATGCTGTGTGCAAATTGACTGCTGCAGTTCCTACATTACAACAGAGTAAGGCCTGATTTTAACTCTGTATAAGTGGATGGGTTTTGTGTGAGTTAAAATCTCACCCGTACACTTCAAAAGTACTTAATTGGCTGTAAAGTGTGTTGGGATGTCCTGAGGTCATGAAAGGCACTATATAAAGGCAAGTCTTTTATGTTTTCTTTTAACAAGTTCAGCCCCAGAAAAAGCAGCCAACCTGCCAGTTTTGACACTGACTGAGCCTGCACAACTGCATGGAATTACTCACTTTTCTCAGTATCCTGCCTCAGATATTGCCACCCTTCTGATTTTTTCCCAAACACCGGATGACATTATAAAATCATGTTTTTCTCCTAGACCAAAATCACAGTCCTCCTGGTAGCTTGTAAAAATCATAACAGATGTCATGACATGTCACAATGTGGTAGATCTCTTGCCTTAGTTATAGTAGTAGTTGTAGAACAGGATGTTCCAAATGGACATGGGGAAAAACTGCGGCAAATAGAAGTCAATGTGGAGAAGTGTGAGGTCACCCACTTTGAATAGATCAGAGTATTTTCTAAATGGCGTGTAACAAGAAAGTGTGGAGGAGCAAAGAGATTTGGGAGTTCAGGTACAAAAATCACTAAAAGCCCATCGACCAGCACAAAGAAGCAATCACTAATGCTAATAGAACGTTGGCCTTTATTTAAAGAGGGCTGGAGTAGAAAGGGGTGGAAGTTATGTTACAGCTGTACAGAGCTCTGATTAGACTCCATCAGGAGTAACTGCATTCAGTTCTGGGTACCAACCTGAGGAATGAAATACTGACCTTGGATTGGGTGCAGCACAGATTCACCAGAGCTTAAAGGGTTAAATTATGAAGGCAGGCTTATATTCCTTTGAGTAAAAAAGATTGAAAGTTGATGTGATTTAGGTGTTTAACTGATTAAAAGGCTCAATAGGATAAAGAGAATCTATTTCTTGTGATGGGCGAGTCCAGAACACGAGGGCTTAATCATAAAATTAGAGACAGGCTATTTTGGAGTAAAATCAGGAAGCACTTTTCATTAGAAGCATAGCAGAAATCTGGAACACTCTCTCCAAAAGCCTATGCATGCAATTGAAGCTGTCAAGACTGAAATTGATAAGATTTTGTTGGGTAATGATAGCAAGGGATATGGCAGGAAAATGGGGTGGAGGTACAGATCAGCCATGATCTAATTGAATGGTGGAACAGGCTCGAGGGGCTGAATGGCCTATTCCTGTTTCTATGTTCCTATTCTTGTTTATGCTGATTTTGGCATAGATTTGCCACAAAAGTGGCATTATAGTGTGGCCTATTGCAATTGGGTTAGGTTGCTCCATTTTCAACAAGACCCATCAAATAAGTGACTTGAGAAACAAATACACAACATGTTTAGCACTGTGACCCCGTAATAAGCTCCATCTAAATACCATTGTGAACCTGAGCCATGTGCACAGCTTTCCCCCCTTTCTAACAGTTAAGATAATATGGCAATTAACATCAGCACAAGTCTTTTTTAAATGTGAAGATTTGATTTTTTTTTGAGTCAGTCATGTGAGATTTGTTCCTCCTTTGCTTGGAACATCTCCTGTGCCAAAGCAACAAAGTTGGAGCCCACTTATGAAATGATTACTCTATTCGTTGTCAATGTGAAGTCCACCTCAGCAGGAGTCAAGCGAGTATTGGCATATTTTGACGTGCCCTGCATGTACCTTCAAGGCTGACAGACAAGGGCTTGGCAGATGAGGACCTGCTGAAATACTGTGTGCAGAGTTTCAGGACCTTGTGCTGCTCAAGTTACAATCCAGTCCGAGAGCAGGCTCTACGTGACACGTTGGAAACAGTTGACCTTAAACTGTCTGCCCATAATTCCTTCGGTTGCAAAGCACTTGCTCCAAGTGTACCAAGAAATTCTAATCATCAAGGAGAAATTGGCAACAGAAGCTGAAAGTTTGCAAAAAATAAAAACCATACGCCAGTAATGGAGCCTAAACCTCACACATTTGTATGATTGAAAAAATGATTTCCCTTGAAATGATTATTTTGTGGTAAAGTCAGTGCAGTTTGAAGGTTATTGTTGTGTAACTAGTATAGATTTTAATAAAGCAATCCACAATGTATGTTTAAACTGTCACACTGGTGGCCACACAATGGTGACACTGGCATTCAAAAGAATTTTCATCAGGTAGTTGAACTGACACAGTGGAGTTAACAGGGGTAATTTTACCTGAACCCACAGATCCGTAATCTGAAGATTCTGCCTCCCTTTTTACACCTGGTCCTATTTTTTCTTCTCCTAATTGCCTCACCAATATTCTTCCCTCAACCAAACCTAAAAAACAGGTTATTAGATCATTATCTCATTACTGTTCGTGGGACCTTGCTGTGCACATATGGACTGGCACGTTTCCTATATTACAACACTGACTATACTTCAAATGTATTTCATTGGCTGTAAAGCACTTTGGGGTGGCCTGAGGTCATGAAAGGAGCTATATAAATGCAAGTTCTTTCTTCAAAAGCAATTTATTCTCTATAAATAACAGGATAGATTTCCAACTTGCCGCTAGGCGTAAACTTGCCATTGTGGATTGATCACCATTACAAAAGCCACCCGATAATCATTCTCATTTCATAGAACTAAAAATTGGACAGTTTCTATAAAGGACATGAAATCGAGTAAAATTTACCCCAATGCCCTTGTTCTATTTTTAACCATCAACGATGTGATACAGGTATTACAGTTCATTGTACCTGTGAGTAGTTTATAACAGAAAAGCACAATTGTTAACACGTTTGGGCTGAATTTTATCAGCACGCCGTGCTCCACAGTGGCCCAGTTTGAAGTCAGCGGCCTTCCAACACGAAAGCCCTGCTGCAGAGCCCCCGCCATATTATGCGCGGGGGATCATTTAAATGGAGGGGGCAGAATGGCCACCCCCGATGAAGTAGAGGGGGTGGCCATTGCGTCCCCGGCAATGCATCCGGTGCCACCGTGCAGGCGCCGGCACCATTTTTAAAGGGCTTCAAGCCCTTAGAAGAAATGGTATCGCTTTGTTTCAGGACTGTAATAATAATCCATGCACACCTGCAATCCCCGCTCCCAACCCCCCACCCCCAACAAATGAACATTTAATTTTGTGCCCATCTACCCCCCAAAAATTATTTCTCACTCACGACCTTTCCCCCCCCGAACTTTAATCTCTTTGACCCTAAACGCCTTCCCACCATCCCCACGGACAATAAGGATTGTTTTGCCCGCCCTTCCCACTGCCCAGATAATTTGACTCCTGCCACCCCCCCCCACCAGTGTCTCGCTTAAGAACTCCATATGGAGTTCCGAAGGCGCGCGAGTTGCGGCCGCCGTGACCATGTAAGTTAATTTCAATATTTATTCAGCTCATTTTAATATTAAAATGAAGGTCCTGCTGCTTGGCAGAGGGGTGGCTGCACTGAGGCCTCGCAGCCACCGATAATATGAGGCAGGGCCTTCTTGGCATCGTGGTGTTGGCAGGCCTCTCCCACAAGTATTTTATGGGCCTCCCCGCCACGATCCATAATGTCGAAAGGCTGGTAAAATCCAGCCCCTTATATAAATCACTTGCCTGAAATGAACGTGTTGAAAATTTAATCTCCAATTTTCTTTCAAAGTCTTTAGAGGGAAAGTACATAAAGAAATTCTCAAATCTCCTCAGGATGAGGGGACACACCCTCCAATTTCTGTTGATGTATAGTCTGGGAAATTCTACAGACGGCACATGCTCAGAATGCACAGGTGTGATTGAAGCTCTTTTTTGATTGATGTCAGGTTGAAATATTCTGTTAAGATATTTTGAAGCTTTTGAGACAAGCTGAGTCTTTGAAGTAAAACGTTTAATGAAGTTACTAAAAGCAATAAAGAACTTACCTCGGGACATTCCAAAGCACTCCATAGTCAATTACTCATTTTATAAAGTGTAGTCATGGGATCTAAATCATATAAAGCAAGGTCTCACACAGGTCACTGGAATACTGGATCAGGAACAGACAATTCAGCCCCTTGATCCTGTTTCACCATTCAATTAGCTTGTGTCAGATCTGTACCGCAACACCATTTACCTATATCCCTTGAAACCCTAAGTAATAAAAATCTATCGATCTCAGTATCGCAAAATTCAACTGGCCCAACATCCACAGCTTTCTGGGGAGAGAGTTACAGATTTCTACATGTGTATGTTTGAACAAGTGCTTCCTGATTTCACTCCTGAATGGCCTAGCTCTAATTTTGAGGTTGTGTCCTATGTTCTTAATTCCTCCACCAGAGGAAATACTTTCTTGGTATTTGCGCTATCAAATCCGTTTATCATTGTAAATGCCCCAAGTAGATTGCCTTCAACCTTGTAAACTCAAGGAACACAAACCAAACTTATGCAATCTGTTCTGATAATTTAACCTTATAAGTCCCGCTATCCCTCTGGTGAATCATGTCTTGGGATCACTGATTGTGTTGATGAATTTGGATCTCTTTTGGATTTCACTTTTGCTTCATAGAATGCAAAAATTCACAAAGCCCAAAATTTAATTGAATGGTCTCCCAGCTTCCATTAGACAAGCAGGTAATCTATCTTTTTTTTAAAAGTGCTTTTCTAGGCTTAGTACAGACCACCATTTGTCTGATACCGACCAGGAAGAGATGACAAGAAGTTAATGGGGAAAAAGATGGAAGCAGCAAAATTGGCAGGCAATTTTTTTCCTTTATCCAAACCCAATATTATCCAAGTTGCCAAAATTTGTGCATTGGTGATTGTCACGCTTTTTTCTCAGCGGCTTCCATAACCAGACTTCACATTCTATCCCATGCCTTTTCCAGTTCAACATCACAGGTACACAAGAGCAAGACCCATGGCTCGTAGCGCAGAAACCTTACTCCAGTTACTGGAATGTATTGCCTGCTTCCACATGATTCCCCTTTCTTCCACAAGTGGACTGAATACACAGTCTTACTAGATCAAGACTCAGGCTAATGAATAGTTGAACCAATGAATAGTTTTATTTACATAAGACTGATGCATGAAGAGTAAACAATATGACACAGTGAAGCATGCATTACTCTCCTTAATGCATGAAATAATAAAAGTGTGATATGCTTTCTGCTTCTGAGCTCACCGGCTGTGATATTCCTCCCATCCTTTTCAATGGACAGGAAAATTTCAGGTTGATGAGTGCAAAAATAACAAATCCTGGCCATTTGCAATGCCCGAGCTCTTCTTATTCAGCAGATCAAGCTTTCTGGCTGGCCCAAAATTTAAACTGGTAACCCGGCTACCACCTTAAACATCCACTCCCTTTACCACTGGCGCACTGTGCTTTCTATAGTGTTGGGTGTTTAGCCATTGGATGCTATTTGTAACAATACAAAATACTAGTAAAATTCAATATAGACAAAAAGTAAATTTCTGTCATGGTAAATAAAACCAAAACAGTTCAATTTGAGTCATTTAAGGGGGTTATCTTAACTTTAATAGCCAGGCAAAAAACAAAGTGACAGGAAATTGGCAGCCCATTTTACATCTTGCCCAATTATAGTAAATAGACAAGGTATCCAAACAAATTGCCGATTATCTATCATGCATTTTTCACTTGGCAATAAAAGTTGAAGTGACCCCCTTTGACTATAAACTTAGTTTATCTAATTTTTTTAGTATTGCTCTCCTTTCTGCTGGACCATTATTACTGAAGAAGCTGTATTACCATCTGCCTGGTAATACTGCCCACCAGATTATAAACTTGCACCTGATCCTGCAGGAGGACAGTTGCAGGTGTGCTATCCTCATTGTTATCCTTGTCCTCCTGTTTGTGCAGAGCTTTAAGAGAAGGCCTGCAGGCAAAGTTTACATTTAAAATGGAGGGGTGGAGTCAAGAACTAACATATTTACCCTGAATTGATACAGAGCGGCTTCTTTGAAAAATTGAGAGTTACCAAAAGCTGGTGGAGGACCAATTGTTAAATATTATTTTGTGTGTGCTGAGATAATTCACATCAGTTAAAGTAAAGGAATGATTCATATGTGCAAATTATTACTTAATAGTCAACACTGAAGCAAGCATTCCAGAAAGATTTAGTGCCCAAGCCAAATAGGCCCGCTGGAAATGGGCTGGGAGGGTTGGTCAAATAGCAACGGAAGGCATTGGGAGGGAAGTCTGACGTCTTCGCGCCACCATAGTATATTTTGAGAGGTGGGATTGGCAGCAGTTTGGCTGTCTGCCGACTGAAGGTGAGCAGCCAATTGATTCAAGTTGTTAGTACAAACACTATGGCTGGAATTTTACCAGCACACTGAGGGTCCTGTCGCTGGGACCAAATGCGGGTCCCGAGACTGCGTAAATGAACGGTGGGACTGTGGAGGGGATTTTACTGGCGGCGGCCAATTAAGAGACCACTGCTGAATGGGACAGCGGTCTGCCTCTCCGAGCTGCTGGTTCAATCAGAGGCCGGCATCTCGGCAGCCTTGGCAGCGTCACTAAGACTGCAAGGGGAAGGGAAGGGCACCTCCACATTGAGGCACCCTCAAAGGGCCAGAAAGAACTTTTCTCAATGTGCCAGGGCCAGGTAGACAGGCTCCTGCAATCGGAGGAATAAACCCTCCAGCAGTGGTGTCAGAGCTGCAGGGGAACCCCTCCGTGGGTCATTGAGCATCCAGATAGGAAGGCCCAGCCCCTGCCCCTGCCGGGAAGCCACTGGGAAGCCACCTCAATGTAGCAATTTAACGGCCATTTTACGTTCTTGCCAGCATTTTACCAGCATTGTAATGGCCCCCTGCCACATGGGGAGACCACCAGGTACAATGAGATGGCCTCCCAGTGGCTTCCCGGCGGGGCTGGGCCTTCCTACCTGGATGCTCGATTGCCCATGGAGGGGCCCCCTGATGGCCATGGCCAGCCCTGCAGCTCTGACACCACTGCTGGAGGGTTCCTCCCTCCAATCGCCAGAGCCTGCCTACCTGGCCCTGGCACATTAACAAAATATCTTTCCAGGCCTTTGAGGGAGCCTCAATGTGGAGGTGCTCCCTCCTTTTTCTTGCAGTCTTAGCAATGGCCACCTCTATTGGTGGCGCTGCCGAGATGCTGGCCTTCTGATTGAGCCAGCAGCTCAGAGAGGTAGACCACCATCCCATTCGGTGGTGGTCTCTTAATTGGCCGCCGCCAATAAAATCCCCTTCGCAGTTCCATCATTCGCCTACGCAGGCTCAGGACCCGCATTTGGTCCTCGCAGCGGGACCCTCAATGTGCTGGTAAAATTCTGGCCGTAGTGTTTGTACTAACAACTGGATATTGAACTAGCCCACACAATGTTACACACCCTTGTGAGAAAGGTATCTGGAACTTAATTGTGCTTATTGTACTTGTTAGCAGGATTTGCCTTCACATAAAATTTGAAGTAATTTACTTAAGTGTTACCATCCCAGACTTAACTTCCAAGGAAAAACAAACAAGGATATATGAAAAAGAAAGGAACAATATACAAAACATATGTTTTTTATATATATATATAGTTTGTGTGTGTGCTTACTTAGGTTATTATTCAGGTCACTTACAATAAATTCAGATAAAAGATGAATGCAATATGCACACGTAAAAGTTTTTGCTACAGGGAAAAGATCGCATTTACAAATAAAGCATTAACATTTTCCTGTGAATTCAGTGTTGCAAAAAGAAACTGAGCTATTCACAGTGTCAATTAAATGCTGGACTGTAATGCTTTAAAATCCTAGCTGGAACCGCACCTGTAAGGGTGACAGGAATGGAGGAGACTTCCACTTTCCACTATCAAAGCAGCTGTATTCACACAGATTTTCTGTCCTGTGCTTTGGCAATTTTTTAATTACATTTTGCTTTTGTACACAAGTACCTCTCAATTACGCACAGGAGTCGCACAGGTGTGGTGAAAAAAGCCATTATTTTATTTGCAGCAGAAATGGTTTCATAGATGCCAGGCAAACATTTTAGATATCCAAAATGTTAGAAAAAGGTAATTTTTTCAGCAAATAATATTTTGAGTAAACTTCTGCCTATACATACAAAATACAATGTTCTGAGTAAAATGAATACAAATTATAATAAAGCTTAACAAGTCAGTCATCTGAAATACAGATATTGAACGACCAGAATATCCAATTAGGCTACAGGATGGGATTTTATATTAAGGATCAGGACCCAAAACTTCAGAAAGGTTTGAGCTAACTTGCATCTTTCCTTCTTCCTGAAACATCTGTGCAACAGTATTTACTGTGTGCAGAATCACACCAGAAAATTAATATGAAAAGTCTGCTTCATCAATGACCTTCCTTCAATCATAAGGTCAGAAATGGGGATGTTCACGATGATTGCACAATGTTCAGCACCATTCGTGACACCTCAGATACTGAAGCAGTCCGTGTAAAAATGCAACAAGACCTGGACAATATCCAGGCTTGGGCTAATAAGTGGCAAGTAACATTCGCGCCACACAAGTGCCAGGCCATGGCCATCTCCAACAAGAGAGAATCCAACCATCTCCCCTTGACATTCAATGGCATTACGATCGTTGAATCCCCCACTATCAACATCCTGGGGGCTAACATTGACCAAAAACTGAACTGGATTAGCCATATAAATACTATGGCTGCAAGAGCAGGTCAGAAGCTAGGAATCTTGCGGCGAGTAACTCACCTCCTGACTCCCCAAAGTCTGTCCACCATCTACCAGGCACAAGTCAGGAGTATGATGGAATACTCTCCATTTGCCAGGATGGGTGCAGCTCCAACAACACTCAAGAAGTTCAACACCATCCAGGACAAAGCAGCCTACTTGATTGGCACACCATCCACAAATATTCACTCCCTCCACCACCGACGCACAGTGGCAGCAGTGTGTACCATCTACAAGATGCACTGCAGCAACACACCAAGGCTCCTTAGACAGCACCTTCCAAACCCACGACCTCTACCACCTAGAAGGACAAGGGCAGCAAATGCATGGGAACACCAACACTTGCAAGTTCCCCTCCAAGTCACACACTATCCTGACTTGGAACTATATTGTCGTTTCTTCACTGTCGCTGGGTCAAAATCCTGGAACTCCCCTCCTAACAGCACAGTGGGTGTACCTACCCCATATGGACTGCAGCGGTTCAAGAAGGCAGCTCACCACCACCTTCTCAAGTGCAATTAGGGATGGGCAATTAATGCAGGCCTGGCCAGCGAGGCCCACATCCCAAAAATGAATTTAAAAAAAATTAATTTCAATTACATAATTTTGACACAGCAAATTTAACATATATTTAGTGCATTATTTACTTAGCATCCAAACTCAGCTCCTGAGAGATTATCAGTGGTATGGTCCACCACTCAACAAGAATTTGTGCAAAACATTGGCTAAGCCACTGTTGGAGTATTACACATGGTTCTGAGCACCCCATTCTCGGAAGGATATTAGAATGATGAAAACATTACCTGCAATGAACTGTCATAGCTATAAAGAAAAGCTTGGAAAATAGTGGCATTTCTCACTGAAAAGCAAGTGGGGTATAATGGCATAGAATCTTATAACACAGAAGGAGACCATTCAGCCTATCGTGCCTGTGTCAGCTCTAAGAGTTATTGAATTAGTTCCACTCACCCACTTTTTCCCCATGGCCCTTTTCACGTATGTACCCAATTTCCTGCAGCTTTCAAAATTATGAAAGGGTAAATTAGTAAAAGATTGCTTCTGCTGTTTAGCAAGTTGGTAACATGGTGTCATAGGCAGAGGATTAACATTACAGCAGCATTCTATAGACAAAGCTAAGGGATCCCACAAACAGCAAATCAGATCAAAGTTCTGCAATCCTGTCACATCCTGTTGTGAATGGTGGTGCATAATTAAATAATTAACCAGAGGAGGAGGTTCCATAAACATTCCCATCCTCAATGATGGCAGAGCCCAGCACATTACTACAAGGCTGAAGCATTTACAACTATCTTCAGCCAGAAGTGCCGAGTGATGATCCATTTCAACTTCCTCTTGAAGCTCCCAGAATCATGGATGCCGATCTTCAGACAATTCGATTTACTCCACGTGATATCAAGAAACAGCTGAAGACACTGGACACAGCAAAGGCTATGGGCCCTGATATCATCCCAGCTGTAGTACTGAAGACTTGTGCTCCAGAACTGGCCATGCCCTTAGCTGTTCCAGTACAGCTAGAACACGGACAATCTATCTGACAATGTAGAATATTGCCCAGATAAATCCCATTAAAAAAAGTAGGGCAAATCCAATCCAGCCAGTTACCACCCCATCAGTCTACTTTCAATCATCAGCTCAGTGATGGAAGGTGTCGTCGATGTCAAGTACTAACAAGCGGCACTTACTCATCAACAACCTGCTCACTGATGCTTAGTTTGGGTTCCACCAGGTCCACTCAGCTCCAGGCCTCATTACAGCCTTGGTCCAAACACGGACAAAAGAGCTGAAATCCAGAGATGAGGTGAGAGTGATTGCCCTTGACATCAAGGCAGCATTTGACGGAGTGTGGCATCAAGGAGCCCCAGGAAAATTGAAGCCAATGGGAATTGGGGGAAAGCGTTCCACTGGTTGGAGTCATAACTAGCACAAAAGCTCCTCAGGGCAGTGTCCTAGGCCCAACCATCTTCAGCTGCTTTATCAATAAGCTTTCCTCCATCGTAAGGTCAGATGTGGGGATGTTCGCTGATGATGGCACAGTAGTCAGTACCATTTGCAACTCCTCAGATGCAGTCTATGCATGCATGCAGCAAGACCTGGACAACATTCAGACTGATAAGTGGCAAGTAACATTCGTGCCACACAAGTGCCAGGCAATGACGATCTCCAACAAGAGAGAATCTAACCATCTCGCTTTGACATTCAACAACATTATAATCGCTTAATCCCCCACCATCAACATTCTGATGTTTACCATTGACCAAAAACTGAACTGGGCCAGCCATATAAATACTGTGGGAACAAGAGCAGATCAGAGGCTGGAAATTCTGCCCCGAGTAACTCACCTCCTGACTCCCCAAAGCCTGTCCACCATCCGCAAGGCACAAATGAGGAATGTGATGGAATACTCTCCACTTGCCTGGATCAGTGCAGCTCCAACAACACTCAAGAAGCTCAACACCATCTAAGACAAAGCAGCCCGCTTAATCGGCATCCCATCCACCAACTTAAACATTCACTCCCTTCACCAACGACACACAGTGGCAGTAGTGTGTACCATCTACAAGATGCACTGCATTAACTTGCCAAGCCTCCTTCGATAGTACCTTCCAGACCTGCGACCTCTACCACCTAGAAGGACAAGGGCAGCAGATGCATGTGAACACCATCACCTGCAAGTTCTCCTCCAAGTTACAAACCATCCTGACTTGGAGCAACATCGCTCTTCCTTCACTGTCACTGGAACCCCCTTCCGAAGAGCACTGTGGGTGTACCTACACCACATGGACTGCAGCGGTTCAAGAAGGCAGCTCACCACCATCTTCTCAAGGGCAGTTAGGGATGGGTAATAAATGCTGCCCTTGCCAGCGACGCCCACATTCCAACAATGTTTTTTTTAAATGAACAAAGAAGGAAGTTATAAGCATTTTGACACAAAAGAGCTGAATAATCTCTTTCTGTGCTACAATTCCTATGATTCTGTAGCAGTATGGTCTATGGGGTTGCCTTAATTTTATGAAGTTACTTAAATGCTGAACAACTGATTTCATGCATATGTTTTTGCTATAACACAATAAACTTCCTTTTGTTCTGTACGCTATTCTCATGACAGTGCTTTCCGCAACATTTATATTTAAATAGTAAATCAATTAAAGCACTGAGACGGCAGAGCTCTTTCAGTCCAGTGGGTCCCACAGCATCAGGTTTGGTGACAGATATTACATTGAGCTGATAGTCTATTATTCTACCCCTTTGTGACAGGCTGGGTGGGGACAGACAGATATAGTTTCCCTCGGCCTAGCCACATTGAAAATGGTGGGCTTGACAAGGTCGCAGAGTCATGGCCCCACTTTAAAGTGTGCCATAAGCTTTGATTACTGTATATCTTTTTACTTGTTTGATTGATAGCAAGAGAATTGAATTATTAGTACCATTCTACCTTTAACTATGCCTGTTTATGGCATATTGCTTCTTCAAAGAAAGATTATGAGACTACGCAACTTTAAGAATGCAAAGGAATACTATCCCTTCAACCACTCAGAGCAAGAGAATTGAATTATTAGTGCCATTCTACCTTTAACTATGCCTGTTTATGGCATATTGCTACTTCAAAGAAAGATTATGGGACTATACAACTGTAAGAAGGCAAAGGGATACTGTCCCTTCAACTACTCAGCAATAACTTAACTTGACATCACATTAATGAATCCCTGGCTGGATGAAATAATGTGAAAAACTCCAAACTTTTAACCAAGAAGGAAAGCATTAAAGTCTGGCTCAGTAAAATGGCAAACTCTCACGCTACCTCGTGTCCTGATGAAAGCTGCAGGATCCCTATGGGACTAGTGGAAAAACTAGAGGAACAGTCGAGAATGTAGTGCTCAATAACATGCTGTTTCTTCTCATCAGCTTACATTGCAACGTGACCTAATACATTTCGTATGATGGGATGGACATTTTATGGAACGGCAGTAGATTTTTAAAAATCACTGCAGGAATTCTCATTGGACAGTACTACTTTGATCCACATCCTTTTTTTAAATTAATGTACAAATCTTCAGTACTAATAGGTCCTTTACACTGTAGATTTCATTATACAAAAAATTGGTTTCAATGTTACTGCCTCAGCATAATTAAAAGACCTGTTTATCTTGTCCATTTATTGCTACACCCTTTGTTATGACCGAGGCGGGAGGAGTGCACTGTTAATTCAGCCCCACTTGCCTACGGGTCACAGCAGATCAATAAATGTTCCCAAATTTTACCAAAAATAGCCAATTAGATACTCTATTTGTCCCCAGAATAAAGCACACCAATCAGATTTCTTTAATCAACAACAAAATTAACTGTTTATTATAAAACCAAGTCTCAACCAATAATGAAGTAAATCTATATACAAATTGAGATATTAAAGCTCCTTATTTCCCCAGCCCTCATGCACACACACATACATACATCCAAAAAACCAGCTAACCGGAGAGGATTTTTGTTTACAGATGTTTCATAGGAATAAAAGGAATAATAAAATAACTTAGTCTGTCATGATCATGAAGGAAGTTCTTCGGTTTGGCGAGGTGTCCCAAAGTCGAACAGTTGGATGCCATTCAAAGTCTTTCCAGGTTGATGAACAATCTGTGATGGGTGGGTGTTCAAGAAAATTCAACTGCAGCAGGCTTCACATAGGTCTTCCATCAGGGGTGTAGCAGCAGGTGAATGTTCTCTGTTACACATTCGATGCAAAAGTCCTTTTTAAAGAGACAAGATTTCTGCAAGCATTCAGGGTTTCTTAAAACTGCAGGAGGCAACAGTACCATTGTTGATGCAGGGATTCTTTACAGCGAGGTAACACTTTTTCTGGGTCTTCTTCTGATCTCCAGGCAGGTCAGAATCAAATTTCAGAATGCCTGCTTTTTGTCCAAACTCACTGGCTTTTAAAGTTCCAAACTGAAAGCAAAACCTTCCTGAAACAGGTTACATTCCCAGTCATAAAGTCCCTCTTGTCACTCAAAGTGTAGCTCTGAGGTCAAACCCCTTGCTGGTTTCCTTGAAATTACCTGCTTTCCTGGCCTTGTTTACAAGTTTAGCTTTTGTTGAACTTCCTTTCAAAACATCCATAGAGTTCAGCTTTTGTTGAACTTCCTTTCAAAACATCCACAAAGTTCATGTGTCTCAATGTCCACTGAAATCCTTTTTCAGTTTTTTAAAAACACACAGAATCCTAAATTTTTAATACAACATTAAAATCCTTGTAACACATTTAACAGTTCAATCTTTCAAATTCAATTAGGTAACAGATTTCTAGTTCAATCTGTGGGTTATAAGATCATACGAAATAGGAGCAGGAGTAGGCCATTCGCCACCTTGAGCCTGCTGATCTGATGGCTGATCTGATTGTGGCCTTAACTTTCCTGCTTTCCCCTCATAACCCTTGACTCCCTTGTAGAACAAAAATCTGTCTAACTCAGCCTTGAATATATTCAATGACCTAGCCTCCACTGCTCTCTGGGGTAGAGAATTCCAAGGATTAATGACCCTCTGAGAGAACAAATTCCTCCTCATCTCAATCTTCAAAGAGAGACCCTTTATTTTGAAACTGTGCCCCCTAGTTCTAGATACCCCATGAGGGGAAACATCCTCTCAGCATCTACCCTGTCAAGCCCCGTCACAATCTCATATGTTGGATATTGAGATCTAAACCACTCAAACAGTTTAAGATTGAACCAAAGAATAGTGTTACGCCTGACCGCTCCAGTCAAAGCCCCCAATCAAAATATACGATTCTGATTGTGGTGGGAGAGACGCACTGTTAATTCAATCCCGTCACTCCACAGATCGCCTAACATATCATTTAAAACGTTCCAAATTAAGGAAAGACCCAGCCAAATTGTACCATCTATTAACCCCTGAATGAGGCTAACCAAAACAGGTGTCTTTAAGTCAACAAATTAACTCTTTAATTAGAAGAACTAAATTCTTAAACACTATGAAAATATAAACAACATATAAAATAGAAAAAATGAGAGTCCTTGCAAATTTGCAGTCCAATGTTGCTTGAAGTCCTCACAGCCATCCAATGGGGAAAAAAGGTTCTTCCACAGTAGAACAGTCCATAGTCTAATTCCAGCAGTATATGACCCTTTCCTTCCTTCAGTGAATTTCAACAATTAATAACTTGCGAACACTTTCAATAGAATCAATCTGACTTTAGAGTTTTTGAGGGATAAAAGATTGTCACAGTCTAACTTCCCTTCCTTCAGATCATATTATCAGAGATCTCCATTTTGGCTTGACTTTTTTTTAGAATTTTGAGAGATAATAATTAAACAGACTAAATCCTCTTCCTTCAGTTGAAATGGTTGAGAGCTCTTTTTCCAGATGCTGTCACCACAGCTGTCTGTGTTTGTGACCACTGTGTCTGTGTTCTGTTAGTACAAACTGTCTTCAACTAAAAAGCCAGTTCAAAATTGAATTGTAACAAATGTATCGCATAATACACACTCCCAGTGGCTATATCTATGCTAACGAGAATGCACCCTTTGAATTGCAATCTCCAAATGGCTGTTTCTAAGGCAACGAAAATGCATGCATCTTCTTATAACTCCTGAGGCTTGCTGGTTCTTAAAGCAATACTGATCCTTTGCAAGCCTTCAAGACAAACTGCATATTCCCAGAAAAAAAACTATAGAACCATGACACTTCCACCCCTAGCAGAATGAAACACCATTCCTGAAATGCGTTTCATTACAATGGGTAAAAAAATACAAATTGAAAAATGCTAACTTTTTTTCCTGCTTTTACAGATATATACATTTCTAAAAAAAATGTTTAGACTACAGCGACAAGTTCCACCAGAACATTTCAGCTTTAACTTTTCAAAAGGTTGTTCCAATTAACCCATTTTAAATTTCCAAGCATAGTCTTCCAATTGTTTTGTGTTTTCCTTCCAAATGTCCCTATTGTCCATCACCTCAGCCAGGTGAGCTGCGCAGCTAGGAGCACTGACCACTACTGGGTTCACTATTCTCTGAGAAGTTTCTCAAGTACCCCTTAACCTATGTGACATCATTTGACACTGGAAAACCCTGTCCGGTGTAACAGAAGCTGATTTTTTCTTACCCTGGGGTGTCAAAGGAATTTGACAGTATCCTTCCAACACATCTGTCTCTTTAAGACACATTGTGTTGCCCACTCTGTCCATACAGTCCTTTAAATGAGAATTTGGGAAGGAGTCTGCCTTCTTTACCATAGTGACTTTTCTAGAGTCTATGCAACTTTGAGCCGTCCCACCAGGTTTAGTCACCAAGACCATCTGTGAATTCCAGCTGTCCTGACTAGGTTCATCTGAGCTGTCCTTCAGCATGCATTGTACCTCTGCTTCCACTTGGGCCTATCTGTCTGGCTATAAGCAACAAGGATGTTGTTTTAAAGGAATGGTTCTCCTATACCCACATCATGTGTGGCTAAGGTTGTACATCCTGGCTTATCCCTACAAACTTTTTGAAACGTTGTGAAAACCTTGGTTAGGACTTCATGTTGTTTTGCCTATTGTTTAATTTGCCTAGCCACTCTGCATTCACCAATGGGATAGTTGGAGGTTCAATCTGAGAATATCCTAGGCCTACTTCTGCCTCATCCTCACTATCCTTTTCCTTCTCCACAGTCCCAATTACCTGACATACCTGTACTGGCTTATCATCCTCCCTGCGGTAATATTGTTTGAGCATATTAATCTGACACAACCGATTTTTCTTCCAGCTATCAGGGGTGTCAATCAAGTAAGCTACCTTACCCAATCTTTTGATCACTCTATATGGGCCACTGAACCGTGCTTTCACTGGTTCTCCCTGTGATGGTAACAACACTAATACTTCATCCCCTGGTTTTATGGTAGGTTGTGGTTTTCCCGCCGTTTGACAGGTGTGGCATGCCCTACAAAATTGTCTCACATCCTTTGTAAGACCTGGCCAGTAATAATGTTTGCTTATGTGTGATTTGGTCTTCCGAATTCCCCCATGTCCTAAAAAAGGAATGTCGTGTGCTAACCTTAATAATCCTTGTCGATATTTAGGTGGTACCGCTATCTGTTCAACAAATGTCCAGTCTTTGTCTACAGGCCTATGAGGAGGTCTCCATTCCTCCTCAAAACCCCATTTGCTATTTCATAGCTTTCCGGAACTCAGCTTCTGACAGAGCCACCTGCGCTATTTGGTAGATCTCTGGATTAGCTTGCTGTGCTACAATGATAGACAATCTGTTAAACATCTCATTTGGATTATCTAAATCCCCAAATAAGGTTTCAGATGTCTGATTATCTATTTGTGGTGCCCCTTTTACCTCCGACAATGGATCCTGTTTAGCCATTGCTCGGGTAACTACACACGCCGGAAATATTCCCGGAACTTGCTCCTGTAATTGCTCTGTTTCCTTAATTTCACTTGGTTCCTCTGTAACTAGAGGAGAAACTGATACTTTTGATCCAGCCAAATCATTTCCTAGGAGTAGATCAATTCCTTTACTGGTAAACTGTGGACAACACCTACAGTTACTACCCCAGATATTAAGTCACTCTCTAGGCGTACTTTATACTAAGGTATGGGTATACACCCCCCGCCAATTCCATTTACTAAAACTTCAGCGTTCAAGGTGCTCTCTGGTGGAAACCTCATATCTTTCCCCAGCAAGAGTGTTTGGGTCGCTCCTGTGTCCCTGAGTATAATGATAGGTTTTCTTGCCTCACTTACAGGATACGGAGTTACTCTCCCCTTTGACAAAAATTCATTATAACTCTCAGGTATTTTATTCTTAACTCTACACTCCTCTTAGCTTTCGTATTTGGTTTCACATTCACAGCTGTCATTAAAGCTATAGCCTAGACTGCTATACTCTCAGTCAGAGTCTTTTCCTCTGCACTAATTTTGCATACCCCAACAAGTTCTATGGGTTTACCTCGCAATTTCCAGCACTCTGAATGAAGATGACCCATTTTGTTGCAATGATAACACTTTGGTTTCAAACCTTATTTCTACCCTCAGCACCTTCCTTTCTGATGTGAGGAGGTGATGCTGGGGCATTCCCAGCTTTCCTTCTTGTCCCTGGCTACTTGCCTTCCTTTCACGCTCCCACTTTCTATCCTTCTCGGGTTTATCGGGGTGACAGACAAAATAGGTTCTCATATGCGGTTTCTATCTTTAATGCCCGTATCCAACGGTCAAAATTCATTTGCTTCACCCTCTCAAATTCTACATATGTCTGCCCAGTCAATTTCCGTAAGTTCCTAAACTTCTGATGGTCAGCTTCAGGGACTAACTCATACGCAGCGAGAATAGCCTTTTTTGCCATCTTATAATCTGCAGAAACCTCTTCAGAGAGCATGGCATAAGCTTCATGAGCTCTGCCTACCAGCCTGCCCTGCATGAGCAATGTCCAGCTTTCTTTCGGCCATTTCATCTGTTTGGCTATTTTTTCAAAAGATATGAAAAATGTCTTTACGTCCCTTTCCTCGAACTTAGGAAGAGCCTGTATAAATTTAAACAACTTCTCGCTGGGTCCTGATCTAAACTCAAATTCTTCCTGACCCCGAATTTTCCCTGGATTCAAGACTACCCCTTTGTCTTAGTTCTATCTCTTTTAACTTAAATTCCCTTTCTTCTCTTTCACTTTCTCTCCGAAATACTCTCTCTTTCTCCCTTTCCTCTTTTTCCAATTCAAGTTTTCTTAATTCTTTTTCCTGCTGAAGTTCCAGTTTTTTCATTTCTAACTGAATCCTAGCCAATTCCACTCCATCAGTCTCGGACCTATTACCTTCATGTCTCTCGTATTCCCTTTCTTGTTCCTCGTATTGCCCTTCATCTATATCATCATCATCATCGTCATCTTCTACTAATTCCAGATGTTCGGCTATTATTTCAATTATCTCTGCATTTTTGGCACCTGATTTCATCTCCAACCCCAATTTCACTGCCAATTCTTTTAATTTGTTCTTAGTTAAAGTTATCAAGTCACTCAGGGAAATATTCTACTTTCCCAAAAACTCTGCTACAACCACTAACGCCATAACAATGGTATAGACTGTACCTTATTGTACAAGAGACCTGGTTCTTTTAATTTCTTTGTAATTGGTGTCAGATTTAGGTCCCAACAATCGAGTTTCCAATTGATAAGATCCCAGACTCGAGAGCAATTAATCTTCATATCCTTCCTAAAGTGTGGTGCCCAGAGTTATACACAATACTCCAGTTGAGGCTGGCCCAGTGTTTCATACAAGTTTATCATACCTTCCTTGCTTTTGTACTCTATACTTCTATTTATAAAGTCCAGGATCCCATCTGCCTTTTTAACCACTTTCTCAACCTGCCCTGCCACCTTTAACGATTTGTGCACATATACCCCCAGGTCTCTGTTCCTGCACCGTCTTTGGAATTGTATCCTTTATTCTACATTGCCTCTCCTCAATATTCCTCCGAACATGTATCACTTCACGCTTCTTTGCATTAAATTTCATCTGCCACGTGTCCACCCATTCCACCAACCTGTCTATGTCCTCTTGAAGTCCATCACTATTCTCCGCACAGTTCACAATACCACCAATTTTTGTGTCATCTTCAAATTTTGAAATTGTGCCCTGCACGCCCAATTATTAATATATATCAATAAAAGTAATATTCCTCATACCGACCCCTGGAAGATATACTCCTGTATATCTTCCTCCAGTCTGAAAAACAGCCATTAACCACTACTCTCTGTTTCCTATCACTCAGCCAACTTTGTATCCATGCTGCCACTGTCTCTTTTATTCCATGGGTTCAACTTTGCTGATGTTGCACTTTATCAAATGCATTTTGGAAGTCCATGTACATAAGAACATAAATAGGAGCAGAAGTAGGCCATTCGGCCCCTTGAGTCTGCTCCGCCATTCAATAAGCTCATGGCTGATCTGATTGTGGCCTTAAATCCACTTTCCTGCCTGCCCCCCGATAACCATAACAAAAGTCTGTCTGACCCAGCCTTGAATATATTCAATGACTCAGCCTTCATGCTCGCTGGGGAAGAGTATTCCAAACACTAATGACCCTCAGAGAGAAGAAATTCCTCCACATATCCTCTTAAATGGGAGACACCTTATTTTTAAACTGTGCCCCCGAGTTCTAGATTCCCCCATGCGGGGAAACATCCTCTCAGCATCTACCCTGTCAAGTCCCCTCAGAATCTTATACATTTCAAAAAGATCACCTCTCAATCTTCTAAACTCCAATGAATATAGGCCCAACCTGCTCAACCTTTCCTCATAAGACAAACCCCTCATCCTAGGAATCAGTCTAATGAACCTTCTCTGAACTGCTTCCAATGCAAGTATGTCCCTCCTTAAATAAGGTGACCAAAACTGTCCACAGTACTATAGGTGCAGTCTCACCAATGCCCAATACAGTTGTAGCAAGACTTCCCTACTTTTATACTCCATTCCCTTTGCTATAAAGGCCAATATTCCATTTGCCTTCCTGATTACTTGCTGTACCTGCATGCTGACTTTTTGCCATTCATGTACAAGGACACCCAGATCCCTCTGTACAGCAGCATTCTGCAGTCTCTCTCCATTTAAATCATATTCTGCTTTTCTATTTTTCCTGCCAAAGTGGACAACCTCACATTTTCCCACACTATGCTCCATCGGCCAAATTTTTGCCCACTCACTTAATCTTTTTATATTCCATGGCAGATTCTTTGTATCCTCTTCACAACTTGCTTTCCTACCTATCTTTGTATCATCATCAAATTTGGCTACAATACAGTTGGTCCATTCATCCAAGTCATTAATATAGATTATAAATAGTTGAGGCCCCAGCACTGATCCCTGTGGCATTCCACTAGTTACAGTTTGCCATCCTGAAAATGACTCATTTATCCCGACTCTCTGTTTCCTGTTAGTTAGCCAATCCTCTATCCATGCTAATATATAACCCCCCAACACCATGAGCTTTTATCTTGTATAGTAACCTTTTAAGTGGCACCTTATCGAACGCCTTTTGGAAATCCAAATACACTACATCTACTGGTTCCCTTTTATCCACTCTGCTTGATACATCCTCAAAGAACTCTAATAAATTTGTCCCTTTCACAAAACTATGTTGACTCTGCCTGATTGTATTATGATTTTCTAGATGCCCTGCTACTACCTCGTTAATAATGGTTTTAACATTTTCCCAATGACAGAGGTTAGGCTAACTGGCCTATAGTTTCCTGTTTTCTGTCTACCTCCTTTCTTGAACAGAGGTGTTACATTTGTGGTTTTCCAATCCGCTGGGGCCTTTCTGGAATCCAGGGAATTTTGGAAGATTATAGCCAATGCATCCACTATCTCTGCAGCCACTTCCTTCAATACCATCGAATGCAGGCCATCAGGTCCTGGGGACTTGTCTGCCTTTAATCCCATTAGTATTCCCATTACTTTTTCTCTAGTGTTAGTAATGGGTTTAAGTTCCTTCCTTCCTTTTGCCTCCTGATTTTCTACTATTCTTGGGATGCTTTATGTGTCTTCTACTGTGAAGACAGATACAAAATTTGAAGTTTCTGCCATTTCCTCGTTTCCCATTATTTATTTCCCAGTCTCACCCTCTAATGGACCAATGCTCACTTTAGCTACTCTTTTCCTTTTTATATATTTGTAGAAGCTTTTACTGTCTGTTTTTATATTTCTTGCTAGTTTTCTCTCACACTCTGATTTCTCATCTTTATTTTTTTAGTCATCCTTTGCTGGTTTCTAAAATATTCCCAATCTTCTGGCCTACCACTAATCTTTGCAGAATTGTATGTCTTTTTGTTCAGTTTGAAACCACCCTTAATTTTCTTAGTTAGCCATGGATGGTGCATCTTTCTAGTAAAGTCTTTCTTCCTCAATGGAATATATCTTTGTTGAGATTAAATGTCTGCCACTGCTTCTCTACTGTCTTACCTTTTAATCTATTTTCCCACCTTAGGTAACTCTGTCATCACACCCTTGTAATTGCCTTAGGTTTATGGACCCACATTTCTCAGCCTCAAACTGAATGTGAAATTCTATCATATTATGATCACTCTTGCGTAGAGGATCCTTTACTATGAGGTCTTGAATTAATCCCATCTCATTGCCCATTACCAGGTCCAAAATAGCCTGGTTCCCTGATACACCACATCAACTGCATTACCCTCATTAACCCTGTCTGTTACCTAAACATAACAAATGAACACAAGAAATAGGAGCAGGAGTAGACCATATGGCCCATTGAGCCTGTTCTGCCATTCAATATGATCATGGCTGATCTTAGGCTTCAATTCCACTTTCCTGCCTGCTTGCCATATCCCTTGGTTCCCTGAGAGACCAAAAATCTGTCTATCCCAGTCTTAAATGTTTTCAACAATGGAGCATCCACAACCTTCTGGGATTCCAAAGATTCACAACCCTTTAAGTGAAGTAATTTCTCTTCATTTCAGTCCTAAATGATTGGCCCCTTATCCTGAGACTGTGCCCCTGTGTTTTCGATTCCCTGACCAGCAGAAACAATCTCTCAGCGTCTACCCTATCCAGCCCCTTCAGAATCTTGTATGTTTCAATGAGATCGCCTCTCATTCTTCTAAACTCCAGAGAGTAAAGGTCCAATTTACTCAGCCTCTCATCATAGGACAACCCCCTCATCTCAGGGACCAATTTAGTGAACCTTCGCTGTACCGCTTCCAGTGCAAGTATATCCTTTCTTAAATATGGAGACCAAAACTGCACACAGTACTCCAGATGTGGTCTCACCAAAACCTTGTGCAATTGTAGCAAGACTTCTTTATTCCTGTACTTCAATCCCCTTGCAATAAAGACCATCATGCCATTTGCCTTCCTCATTGCTTGCTGTACCTGCATGCTAACTTTTGGTGTTCCTTGTACAAGCACACCCCAGTCTCTTTGAACATCAAGACTTATAAGTTTCACACCTTTTAAAAAATATTCTGCTTTTCTATTCTTATGACCAAAGTGCATGACTTCACACTTCCCTTCATTACATTTCATCTGCCATCTTGTTGCCCACTCACTTAGCCTGTCTATATTTCTTTGCAGCCCCTCTGTGTCCTCCCCACAGCTTACCTTTCCACCTACCTTTGTATCATCAACAAACTTAGATACATTACTCTGTCTCTTCATCTAAGTCATTGATATAGATTGTAAATAGCTGAGGCCCCAGCAATGATCCTTGTGGCACTCCATTATTCACTGCCTGTCAACCCTTTGCTTCCTGTCTGTTAATTAATCCTCTATCCATGCTAATATATTACCCTCTCAACTAGGACAGTAGATAGGGCTTTAAACTAAATAGCGGGGGTGAGGGATCAAGTGAGGGAAGATGTGATAATTTAAAGAAAGAGGAGAAGGCAAGAGAGCAAGTGAGTAATATGGATAATGATCAGGGTGCGGCAGCAAGGGACAGTGCGTACAAACTCAAGATTGAGCCAGCAGATAAGACTAGAGGTTGTGAACTAACAGAGTAGGGGGAGGGATCGGGAGAGGGGAAATTTAGAAATCCGAAGAGAATAGCCAAGGCAACGGAACAGTACAGCATTGTGGGTAAAGACAAGCAGAATGGGAAAGGAAGGGACACAGAGTTTAACAAAAATTGTACGTCAGGAAATAAGGTAATTGAAAGGAATAGAAGCAAAAAAATGAAATTAAAGGTTCTTTGCCTGAATGCGCAAAGCATCTGCAATAAGATAAATGAATTAGTGGCACTAATAGAGGTACATGTTTAAGATCTAATCACCATTACAGAGACATTGTTGCATGGTGATCAAGGTTGGGAAATAAATATTCCAGGGTACACAATATTTTGGAAAGACAGACAGAATAGCAAAGGAGGAGGGGTAGCACTGATGGTAAAGGATGACATAAGGGCATTAGTGAGAAGGGATCTGGCCTCAGAAGATCATGAAGTAGAATCAGTATGGGTGGAGATTAGAAATAGCAAGAATCAGAAAACACTGGTGGGGATAGTTTATAGGCTTCCTAACAGTAGTTATACCATTGGACAGAGCATTACACAAGAAATTATTGGGGCATGTAACAAAAGCAATGTAATAATTGTGGGGGTCTTTAATCTTCATATAGACTGGGACAATGAAATTGGCAGGAGTGGTCTGAAAGATGAGTTTGTAGAATGTTTTTGGGACAGTTTCTTGGAGCAATACATTGTGGAGCCAACTTGGGATACAGCTATCTTAGATATAGTATTGTGTAATTATCTTTGGCCTCCTTATCTCGAGAGACAATGGGTAAGTGCCTGGAGGTGGTCAGTGGTGTGTGGAGCAGCGCCTGGAGTGGCTATAAAGGCCAATTCTAGAGTGACAGGCTCTTCCACAGGTGCTGCAGAAAAATTTGTTTGTCGGGGCTGTTACACAGTTGGCTCTCCCCTTGCGCCTCTGTCTTTTTTCCTGCCAACTACTAAGTCTCTTCGACTTGAAGCAGGGTTAATTAGCAATGCCATAGTAAAAGATCTGCTGGGAAACAGTGATCATAATACCATTGAATTTCATGTTAAGTTTGAAAGTGACATGCTCCACTCACAAACAAGAATCTTAAACTTAAACAAAGCCAATTACACAGGCATGAGGGGAGTACTGGCTAAGGTAAATTGGCTAAATAGACGAAAAGGTATGTCGGTAAATGAACAACGGGAAACCTTTGAAGAGCCAATTTTAAATGTGCAACAAAAGTACATTCCTTTGAAAAACAAAAACTTAGCAAGAAAGCCCCAACTATGACTCACTCAGGAAGTTTAGGATAAACTTAGAGTAAAATAAGAGGCTTACAATGTTGCAAAAAAGAGTAGCAAGTCTGAGGATTGGGAGTGTTTTAGAAAACAGCAAAAGTTCACCAAAAAGTTGATAGAAGAGGAAAAAATAGATTGGGAGTAAACTAGCCAGCAATATCAAAACAGATTGTAAGAGCTTTTATAGATATGTCAAAAGGAAGAGAGGAGCCAAAGTAAACATTGGTCCCTTAGAAGCAGAAACAGGAGAAATTATCATGGGGAATGAAGAAATGGCAGAGGCATTGAACAAATATTTTGTGTTTGTCTTCACAGTAGAAGACACAAGTTCCATACCAGAAATAGACAGTAACCTAGAGGTTAAAAAGAGTGAGGAAATTAAGCAAAAAGTATTGGAGAAACTTAAGGGACTAAAATCTGACAAATCTCAAGGACCAGATGGCCTACATGCAACGTTCTAAAAGAGATAGCTGCAGATATAGTGGATGCGCTAGCTATGATTTTCCAAAATTCCCTCGATTAGGGAACAGTCCCATCAGATTGGAAGTTGTCAAATCTCACACCGCTTTTCAAGAAAGGAGGGAGAGAGAAAACTGGGAACTACAGGCCAGTTAGCCTAACATCAGTCATTGGGAAAATGCTGGAATCTATTGTTAAGGAAGTCTTAACAATGCACTTAGAAAAGCACATGGTTTTGCTAAAGGGAAATCCTGTTTGACAAATCTATTAGAGTTTTTGAGGATGTAACTAGTCGGGCAGATAAAGGGGAACCAGTAGATGCATACCTGGAATTCCAAAAGGCATTCGATAAGGTGCCATACAAAAGGCTAATAGGCAAAATAACGGCTAATGGAGTTGGGGGCAATATATTACCATGGATAGATGATTGGTTAATGGACAGGAAGCAACGAGTGGGCATAAATGGGGCATTTTCAAGTTGGCAGGCAATGAATAGTGGAGTGCCTCAAGCATCAGGGCTGGGGCCTCAGCTATTTACAATCTATATCAATGACTTAGATGAAGAGACAGAGAGTAATGTATTTAAGTTTGCTGATAATACAAGGTAGGAGGAATAATAAGCTGTGGGGAGGACACAGAGAGGCTGCAAAGAAATATAGACAGGTTAAGTGACTGGGCAACAAGATGGCAGATGGAGTATAATATAGGGACATGTAAAGTTATTCACTTTGGTCATAAGGATAGAAAAGCAGAATATTTTTAAAAGGTGTGAAACATGTAAGTCTTGATGGTCAAAGAGACTTGGGTGTGCTTGTATAAGGAACGCAGAAGGTTGGCAGCAGGAGTTCCTCAGGGTAGTGTCCTAAGCCCAACCATTTTCAGCTGCTTCATCAATGACCTTCCTTCAATCCTAAGGTCAGAGGTGTGGATGTTCGCTGATGATTGCACAATGTTCAGCGCCATTCGCGACTCCACAGATACTGAAGCAGTCCATGTAGAAATGCAGCAAGAGCTGGACAATATCCAGGCTTGGGATGATGAATGGCAAGTAACATTCGTGCCACACAAGTGCCAGGCAACAACCATCTCCAACAAGACAGAACTTAACCATCTCCCCTTGACATTCAATGCCATTATGATTGCTGAATCACCCACTATCAACATCCTGGGGGGGGGGGGGGGGGTTACCATTGACCAGAAACTGAACTGGAGCAGGTCAGAGGCTAGGAATTCTGTGGCAACTCACTTCCTGACTCCCCAAAGCCTGTCCACCATCTACAAGGCACAAGTCAGGAGTATGATGGAATACTCGCTACTTGCCTGGATGGTTGCAGCTCCAACAACACTCAAGAAGCTCAACACCATCCAAGAAAAAGCAGCCCGCTTGATTGGCACCCCATTCACAAACATTCACTCTCTCCACCATTGACGCACAGTGGCAGCAGTGTGTACCATCTACAAGATGCACTGCAGGAATGCACCAAGGCTCCTTAGGCAGCATCTTCCAAACCTGTGACCTCGAAGGACAAGGGCAGCAGATGCATGGGAACACCACCACCTGTAAGTTCCCCTCCAAGCCACACACCATCCTGACTTGGAACTATATCATCGTTCCTTCACTATCGCTGGGTCAAAATCCTGGAACTCCCTTCCTAACAGCACTGTGGGTATACTTAACCCACATGGACTGCAGCAGTTCAAGAAGGCGGCTCACCACCACCTTCTCAAGGGTAATTAGGGATGGGCAATAAATATTATCCTAGCCAGCGACGCCCACATCCCAGGAACGGATAAAAAAATTGGTACAGGAAGCAATTAGGAAGGCAAATGGCATGTTGGCCAGTATTGCAAGGGAACTGGAATAAGGAGTTATTGCTACAATCGTATAGGGTTTTGGTGAGACCACATCTGGAGTACTGTGTGCAATTTTGGTCTCCACATATATGAAAGGATATACTTGCATTGGAGGTGGTACTGTAAAGGTTCACTAGATTGGTCCTGGGATGAGGGGGTTGTCCTATGATGAGAGACTAACTAAATTGGGCCTTTATTCCTTGGAGTTTAGAAGACCGAGAGGTGATTTCATTGAAACATGCAAGATTCTAAAGGGGCTGGATACTGAGAGATTATTTCTTTAGGGAATTGAAAACACAGGGGGTACAGTCTCAGGATAAGGGGCGTATCATTTAGGACTGAAATGAGGAGCAATTACTTCACTCAAAGGGTTGTGAATCTTTGGAATTCTATATCCCAGAGGGTTGTGGATGCTCCATCATTGGATACATTTAAGGCTGGGATAGACAGATTTTTGGTCTCTCAGGGAATCATGGGATATGGGGAGCGGGCAGGAAAGTGGAGTTGAATCCTAAGAACAGCCATGATTGTTTTGAATGGCAGAGCAGGTTTAATGGGCCATATGATCTACTCCTACTCCGAATTCTTGTGTTTTTGTGTAAACCCAATTCCATGAGCCCTTAACTTGCTTATTAACCTTTTGTGTGGCACTTTATCGCTTTTTGGAAATCCAGGTATACTACATCTACTGGTTTCCCTTTATCTACCCTACTAGTTACATCCTCAAAAAACTCTAATAAATTAGTCAAGCAGGATTTCTCTTTAGTAAAACCATGTTGACTTGTTATAATCATACTGGGCTGAATTTATCGGCAGCGGGCAAAAGGGGCTGCACGCCAAAGATCCGCCGCAATCACAAGCGTGGCGCTACATTTAAATAGCAGAGGCTGGCTGCCCCAAGCCCCCTCCACCCCAATCACAGGGAGAGGGCGGGCTGTCCGTCCATGGCAATGGTGTCAGTTGCCTGTGCTCAGGTGCCAACGCCATTTTTAAAGGGCTGTCAGCCCTACCGGCTAATTTAAATATTTAAACAGAAATTGAATGAAATTCAATAAATACATTTATTTTGCCCCTCTCCCACCACCCCAATAACAATTAAATTAATTATTTGCCCTCCCCCAAACTATCTGACCTTCCAACCCCCCAAACTGCACCAACTTTAACTACAACGCTTCCCACAATCCTGTACACCCATGACTTTAACTTGACCCCGTACACCACCCCCCGCACTAACAATCGTACCTTCTCCCTTCTCCCCACCAGTGTTGCACTTCTTTTCCTTGGATTGGGATCCGAAAGCGCTAAGCGCTGCTGTGCCAGCTGCCAGGCTAAAGATCACAGCAGGACTTCAAGATTAATGGTAAGTATATGCAGATCTATTAATTTACATTATTTGCATATGGTGATTGTGGTCCGTCGCCGAGCAGTGGGGGGACCGCCACAGTGCTCCGCCACCGCCGAGAGGATTGGGCTGGGCCCTGCCAGCACCACAGTCCATGGCGGGCCTCATCCAGGGCCAACTTCAAGCCCCCCACCAACATGGATCCCGATGTCGAAGGCTCCTTAAAATCCAGCTCACTGTGTTTTTCTAAGTGCGTTGTTAAGACTTCCTTGATAATAGATTCCAGCATTTTCTCAATGATTGATGTTCGGCTAACTGGCCTGTAGTTCCCTGTTTTCTCTCTCCCTCCTTTCTTGAAAAGCGGTGTATCATTTGCCACCTTCCAATCTGATGGGACTGTTCCTGAAACTAAGGAATTTTGGAAAATCATAGCTCATGCATCCACAAATCTCATCAAAATTCTCAATCAAGTTAATTAAACACAATTTGCCTTTAAGAAATCTGTCCTGACTTTCCCTAATTAGTCCACACTTGTCCAAGTAACTGTTAATTTTGTCCTGGATTCTCATTTCTAAAAGCTTTCCCACCACTGAGGTTAAACTGAATGGCCTGAAGTTGCTGGGTGTATCCTTACTCCTTTTTGACCAAGGGAGTAACATTTGCAATTCTCTGGTCCTCTGGCATCACACCTGTATCTAAGGAGGTGTCTCTGCATTTCCACTCTTAATTTTCTCAGCAACCTCAGATGCATCCCAACTGGTTTGGGTGATGCTTTAACTTTAAGTGCAGGCAGCCTTTCTAATAGCTCCCTTTTATCAATTTTTAGCCCATCCAATGTCTCAATTGAATCACAGAATTACAGAATTGTTACAGCACAGAAGGAACCCATTTGGCCCGTCGTATCTGCGAAACAGCAGGTTACCTAGGGCCACTTCCCGCCTTCTCCCCATAGTCCTGCACATTCTTCCTTTTCAGATAACAATCCAATTTCCTCTTGAATGCCTCAATTGAACCTGCCTCCACCACACTGTCAGGCAGTGCATTCCAGATCCTAACCACTTGCTGCGTGAAAAAGCTTTTCCTCATATCGCTATTGCTTCTTTTGTGAAATACCTTAAATCTGTACCCTCTTGTTCTCGATCTCTTCATCAATGGGAACAGTTTTTCCCTATCTACCCTATCCAGACTCCTCATGATTTTGAACACCTCTATCAAATCTCCTTTCAACCTTCTTCTCCCAAAAAACAGTCCCAACTTCTCCAATCTATCCCACATAACTGAAGTTCCTCATCCCTGGAACCATTCTCGTGAACCTTTTCTGCACTCTCTCCAAAGCCTTCACATCTTTCCTAAAGTGTGGCGCCCAGAACTGGACACAATACCCCAGCTGAGGCCGAGCCAACGTTCTGTACAAGTTTAACATAACTTCCTTGCTTTTGTACTCAATGCCTCTATTAATGAAGCCTCGGATGCTGTATGCTCTATTAACTGCTCTCTCGACCTGTCCTACCACCTTCAATAATTTATGCACATATACACTCAGGTCCCTCAGCACCTGCACCCACTTTAGAATTGTACCCTGTAGCATACTGTTTTAAACTGGTCGTTTGTATTGCAATAGTTTTCTTTCTTTCTTTTCTTTTGGGCCTCCTTATCTCGAGAGACAATGGATACGCGCCTGGAGGTGGTCAGTGGTTTGTGAAGCAGCGCCTGGAGTGCAATAGTTAAGCATTGTATAATACTATACTGCCTCACTGCTGCCCTCTCTGTTGGGAGGTGTAAATAAAAAGTTCCAACATGGTTGCTCCCAGTTAAGACCTCATGTGGTTTTACTCTGAATACACCACAGGAACATGGCAAAGAGGAATGGATTGATTTTTTTTTACATTTCATTCAAAAGATTACAGTCTGAAGAACATTCTGACACACTTTTTGGAACTCCCAAAGTTCATTTTGAGGAAGTTTGAGTGATTTGAAAGACTGCTCTGTATGGCTGCAATTTATGTTCAGGTACAACTCAGTGAGCACGTAATTTAAAAAATATGGCACTGAAGACTTGTTTTGGGACAATGGGGGATTTCAACCCACCAAAGATGACCGGTGTAACTACGAACGAAGGTGACACAGTTGGCTGCAAGCTATTAAAATCCTAAATGAGGAGAAAATGAATGTTTTCCTCACCATGATGGGGCCAGATGCTTTTGAGGTGGTGTTTAACTGCTGTCCACGTGACTTCAGTACTTTGGACTATTCTGAAATTAACGAGATTCTGGTCTCATATTATGGCACGACTAAGAATGAAATTGCGCTCCGAGTTACATTCCACGAAAGGAAGCAGTTGCCAAGTGAGTCTATTGTAGATTATATTTTTGAATTGGAGAAACTGTCTCGCCAACTTAGAAGTTAACCTTAGAGACACGTTCGTTGGAGGTCTAAAGAACAGTACAATCCAGGTCAAGCTTTTGAGTAAAGGAAATAAGCTGATGTGGAAGGAGGCCTGCAATGAGGCTACAGCTATGGAAATGTTAGGAAGAGCTAGTGGCAAATTGCAAGGAAATTCTTTTCCTGGGCCGGTAGGGGAGGGCCAATGGATTTCAGTCAGAACCAAATCACAGCAGCCAAGTTCACAGACTCAGAGTCAGAAATTTAGATGTTATCAGTGTCATGGTAGCCACCAACCATCCAAATGCTCCCATTTTCAGTCAAAGTGCTATGCCTGTGGGAGCATTGATCACATCCAGACAGCATGCAGGAGTAGAGGAAACAGTAATGCTCCAGGTCATGGAAAAGCTCCAGGTCACAGCAATGCACCAGCTCAAGGCTGTGGTAGATCTAAAGCTAGATCAGGCTCCTGGAAGTCCTCAAATGCGCACATGATAGATATAGAGACAGAAGTTGATGTTATTGAGCAGGAAGATCAAGAGTTGTACTTGATCAGACAGCAAGAAAAACAGCACATTGAGGTTGAGAGAAAAAGGGCTGAAGATATAATTCCAGCTCCCACAGTAAAATTGAAAATTGGAGATTCACAACTTACCTTCATTGTCAATACAGCTGCAGCAGTGTCTGTTATCTTGGAAGGAGAGTACCTCAGTCACATTCCCTTATGAAAAACTGGTGTGAAACTGATTAGTTATTCCGATAACAGTATTCCAGTATTAGGTGAAGTGAATGTTGAGGTGGATTACAATGATTTACTTACCATTTGGAGTAGTAGGAGGGAAAAAAGTCTCCCTGATGGGAAGAAATTGCCTTAAGAACTTATGTTTAAACTCAGCCAAGTTATTTATAGTTGGGATCAGTAAGAGTACATCTGACATTGAGGAAGGGCGGCACAGTGGCGCAGTGGTTAGCACTGCAGCCTCACAGCTCCAGCGACCCGGGTTCAATTCTGGATCCTGCCTGTGTGGAGTTTGCAAGTTCTCCCTGTGTCTGCGTGGGTTTCCTCCGGGTGCTCCGGTTTCTTCCCACATGCCAAAGACTTGCAGGTTGATAGGTAAATTGGCCATTATAAATCGCCACTAGTATAGGTAGGTGGTAGGGGAATATAGGGACAGGTGAGGATGTGGTAGGAATATGGGATTAGTGTAGGATTAGTATAAATGGGTGGTTAATGGTCAGCACAGACTCGGTGGGCCGAAGGGCCTGTTTCAGTGCTGTATATCTAAAAGAAAAGAAAGTCAAATTGAAGACTGATTCAATTTTAGTCCATGAGTTACCTATAAATTACTTTACATACACAAATGACATGCCAGTGTCTGCCAGAGAAATTTCTGAAGAAACTCTTCAGGATGTGGTGGTCAGTAAAGTACTCCATTATGTCATGAATGGCTGGTCTAAAGAGTGCAATGATGAGAAATTGCAGGAGTACTTCACATGTAGAAATGAACTAAGTGTAGATCAAGTCTGCTTGCTATGGGATTTAAGAGTCATTATTCCGCCAAGGTTTAGAGAGAGATTTTTGGAGGAACTTCATCAAGAGTACATAGGAATGGTCCATATGAAAGCAGTAGCAAGAAGCTGTTTTTGGTATCCAAAGGTAGAGATATTGAAGAGTTGGTGAAAAGTTGTGAAGTGTGACTCAAAATGAGAAATGATTCAGCCAAAGTTCCTTTTATTCCATGGTCAAACACAAGAAAACTGTGGGAACCAGTATATGTCGGTTTCTTTGACGTGGATGGTAAAGTGTATTTTGTTTTGATTGATAGCTATAGCAAATGGATAAATGTTGAGTTTATGCCAAACACCACAAATGTCAAAACTATTGAGGTTTTGAGAAGTTGGTTTGCAATTTATGGATTGCCAGACGTGTTGGTGTCAGATAATGGTCCAGAGTTTATGTCTAACTTGATTGAATTTTTCGAGGATGTGACTAGATGTGTAGACGAGGGTAAAGCAGTTGATGTAGTCTACATGGACTTCAGTAAGGCTTTTGATAAGATCCTGCATGGGAGATTGGTTAAGAAGGTAAAAGCCCATGGGATCCAGAGCAATTTGGCAAATTGGGTGTCCAATTGGCTTAGTGGCAGGAGGCAGAGGGTAATGGTCGAGGGTTGTTTTTGCGAGTGGAAACCTGTGATCAGTGGTGTACCGCAGGGATGGGTGTTGGGACCCTTGCTGTTTGTAGTGTACATTAATAATTTAGACGTGAATATAGGAGGTATGATAAGTAAGTTCACGGATGACACGAAAATAGTGAGGAGGAAAGCCTTAGATTACAGGACAATATAGATGGGCTGGTAAGATGGGCGGAGCAGTGGCAAATGGAATTTAATCCTGAGAGGTGTGAGGTGATGTATTTTGGAAGGACTAACAAGGCAAGGGAATATACAATGGATGGTAGGACACTAGGAAGTGTAGAGGGTCAGAAGGACCTCGGTGTACTAGTCCATAGATCACTGAAGGCAGCAGCACAGGTAAATAAGGTGGTTAGGAAGGCATATGGGATACTTGCCTTTATCAGCCGTGGCACAGAATATAAGAGTAGGGAGGTTATAATGGAGCTGTGTAAAATGCTGGTTAGGCCACAGCTGGAATACTGTGTACAGTTCTGGTCACCACATTATAGGAAGGATGTGATTGTACTGGAGAGGGTGCAGAGGAGATTCACCAGGATGTTGCCTGGGCTGGAGCATTTCAACTATGAAGAGAGACTGAAAAGGCTAGGGTTGTTTTCCTTACAGCAGAGAAGCTGCGGGGGACATGATTGAGGTATACAAAATTATGAGGGGCATCGATAGGTTAGATCGGAAGAAACCTTTTCCCTTAGCAGAGGGGTCAATAACCAGGGGGCATAGATTTAAGGTAAGGGGCAGGAGGATTAGAGGGGATTTGAGGAAAGATTTTTTCACCCAAAGAGTGGTTGGAATCTGGAACGCATTGCCTGAAGGGGTGGTAGAGGCAGGAACCCTCACAACATTCAAGTATGCAGATGAGCACTTGAAACAAAATAGCATACAAGGCTACAGGCCAAGTGCCAGAAAATGGGATTAGAATAGATAGGTGCTTGATGGATGGCACGGACACGGTGGGCCAAAGTGCCTGTTTCTGTCCATTATAACTCTATTACTCTATGACTCTATGAGAAGAGTTTGAAATACTTCTGTGTAAAAATGGTGTCAATCATACTCTACAACCTCCATCACCCAGCATTTAATGCTGCTGCAGAAAGAAGTGTACAAATTGTGAAGAGTTCTTTGCAGTAGTATTTGCCAGGCGACAAGCTAGGCAGTAACTTCCATGTTTCTCTTCGACACAGGCTGGTCAATTCTCTGTTTTCTTACAGAATAACCCCACAGATCACAATAGCTGCTCACTTTATGAGGTAATGTTTAAATATGCTCTAGGTCAAGGTTCATTTGCTTAAGCCTGACATCAATCACCACAGAATCACAGAATTTTACAGTGCAGAAGAGGCCCTTCGGCCGATCGAATCTGTACTGATGCATTAAAGATACCTGACCTGTCTACCTAATCCCATTTGCCAGCACTTGGCCCATAGCCTTGAATGTTATGACGTGCCAAGTGCTCATCCAGGTACTTTTTAAAGGATGTGAGGCAACCCGCCTCTACCACCTTCCCAGGCAGTACAATCCAGACCATCACCACCCTCTGGGTAAAAAAGTTCTTCCTCAAATCCTCCTTAAACCTCCCGCCCCTCACCTTAAACTTGTGTCCCCTCGTAACTGACCCTTCAACTAAGGGGAACAGCTGCTCCCTATCCACCCTGTCCATGCCCCCCATAATCTTGTACACCTCGATCAGGTCACCCCTCAGTCTTCTCTGCTCCAGCGAAAACAACCCAAGCCTATACAACCTCTCTTCATAGCTTAAATGTTCCATCCCAGGCACCATCCTGGTGAATCGCCTCTGCACCCCTTCCAGTGCAATCACATCCTTCCTATAATGTGGCGACCAGAATTGCACACAGTACTCCAGCTGTGGTCTTACCAAAGTTCTACACAAATCCAACATGACCTCCCTGCTTTTGTAAACTATGCCTCGATTGAAAAAGGCAAGTGTCCCATATGCCTTTTTCACCACCCTATTAACCTGCCCCTCTGCCTTAAGAGATCTATGGACAAACATGCCAAGGTCCCTTTGTTCCTTGGAAATTCCCAGTGTCAGACCATTCATTGAATACTTCCATGTCACATTACTCCTTCCAAAGTGTATCACCTCACACTTTTCAGGGTTAAATTCCATCTGCCACTTTTCTGCCCATTTCACCATCCCATCTATATCTTCCTGTAACCCAAGACACTCAACCTCACTGTTAACCACTCGGCCAATATTTGTGTCATCTGTGAACTTACTGATCCTACTCCCCCACATAGTCATCTATGTTGTTTATCTAAATGACAAACAATAGGAGACCCAGTACAGATCCCTGTGGTACGCCGCTGGACACTGGCTTCCAGTCACTAAAACAGCCATCTGTCATCACTCTATCTCCTACAGCTAAGCCAATTTTGAATCCACCTTATCAAGTTACCCTGTATCCCATGTGCATTTGCTTTCTTGATAAGTCTCCCATGTGGGACCTTGTCAAAGGCTTTGCTGAAATCCATGTAAACTACATCAACTGCACTACCCTCATCTACACACCTGGTCACATGCTCAAAAAATTCAGTCAAATTTGTTAGGCATGACCTCCCTCTGACAAAGCCATGCTGACTATTCCTAATCAAATTTTGCCTCTCCAAGTGGAGATAGATTCTCTCCTTCAGAATTTTCTCCAATAGTTTCCCTACCACTGACGTGAGACTCACTGGTCTGTAGTTCCCTGGCTTATCTCTACAACCTTTCTTAAATAGTGGGACCACATTAGCTGTTCTCCAGTCCTCTGGCACCTCCCCCGTGGCCAGAGAGGAATTAAAAATTTGGGTCAGAGCCCTTGCAATCTCTACCCTCGCCTCCCACAGCATCCTGGAACACAAATCGTCCGGACCTGGAGATTTGATCACTTATAAGCCTGCCAAAACCTCCAATACCTTGAAAGCAGCAAGGCTTGGGCTGTCGTCTTCTGGTGGTGTCTTCCCCCTCTATCTCTCCTTGAAGACATCAGTGCTCCTGGCTTCCCGGAGCTGGAGTGCAGCAGACGCTTCGTTGCTCTCGGTCTCCCGGAGCTGGGGTGTGCTGGGCATCTTGCTGGGTTTGGCGCTTTGTGGTTGGGGCGCGCTGGGCCCATCACAGCTTCCAGTGCCCCAGAGCTGGGGGGCTTGCTCTTCCAGCTTCTTTGAGTTCTGCCACTTCTTTTGCAGATGCCATCTTTCCGGCCCTTCCTCGTCCAGTGAGGAGGAGCTGCCGTAGTCTGTCTCAGACGGTAACCTCCTCTTGCCACTGGTTTGAGTGGTGGCCTGTTCCTTTTTTGGAGGTTTCTTCTTTGTGGTTTTCCTTTTTATCACTTGCCACTGACCAGTTTGTCCATCTGCTGCCTCCTCATCCATTGATTCTGTCTGTAGAGGAGGGTTTCCGGGCACGTAGTAAGCATTGGGTCACTGGGTGCAGCTGCCTCCCCTTTCTTCTCCTTTTCAGACAGACTTTTCTCGCTGCTGATAGGATTGCTTGTCTCCTTCCCAGCACCAACCGCGTTCACTGTTCCTTCTCCCAGTCTTTCATTGGGCCTTGCCGCGGAGCATAACTGAGGCAGCGTTTGGGGCAGGTTTTGTAGAGGTGGCCTGCCTCACTGCACAGGTTGCAGCACTTACTCTGTTTACAGTCCTTAGTCTGATGGCCTTCCTTCTTGCAGAAAACTGTGCTGCCACGTGACCAGATTTGCCACAGGTGCTACAAACTCCGGGCTACCCGGCATAGACCAAGAAGCCTCGACTTCCCCCGATAGCGAAGCTGGAGGGAGGATGGATGATGGCTCCGTTGGCATCGACGTTCAAGGACACCTTGACCTGCCGCTTGTTGATCCAAATCCCAAAGGGGACCTTGACATCAGTGCCGCCTATGGCCCCCTCGACATACCTGGTGAGGAAGGTGAGTACATCCACGACAGGAGCATGGGGGTTATAGAGGTGGATTGTTACCATCCAGTCGCATTGTGACAGCAGCATGAAGAGTGGCTCCACTGTGAGGATCGACAGCGGCGCATGGTTTCCCTTGTCCTTGAACACCTTCAGGAATTTGGTGCATCCCGCCACATTCTTGAATGTCACGTCGAAATATCTGCTGCTGGGGTGGCGGACAAAACGGACAATGACGATAATCATCAAGATACTGCGAGGCATGGTGAGCATACATTCCACACTGTCCATGTCGCAGAACACATAGATGCCATTGCACCATCAGAAGTATTTGCCATGATTCTGATCACCTGTCTTCAGAAAGCTAGTAAACATTTGCTATTGGCAAAAATAGGCACAGGGCAAGTGCCTATTCTGCAAGCAATGTACCCACAGAAATGAAAGCCTACGACGATGCCCACTACCGTCAAGCTATCAGCATATAATGGATTGGCAATTCCACTTTTAGGATCCATCGTGCTAAAGTGTAAATATAACCAGTCATCCTGGATGTCACAGATGTTCTGCGTAGTAGAAACCAAAGGCCCAGTGATTGCAGGTCTGCCAGCATGTCAAGATCTCACATTGGTGATTACACATGGGATCAGCCAGGTACCGGAAGGCAGATCAGCAACAGAAGATACACCCATCACCTCAGCTAGCGATCTGACATTGTAATATCCCAAGTATTTCGGTAGGAACAGCAGCTTTCTGGGAAATGCAAGGTTACACCTGAGAGAAGATGCTGTCCCATCGATTGAGTCACCATGCAAGTCCAGCATCCTCATGCAGGCCAAGTTGAAGGTTGTGTTGGACAAAATGGACACGGTTGGGATCATTCGGAAGGTACAAAGCATATGGATTGGTGCCGCTCCATCACATGTCATTAAGAAGGATGGATCACTCCAGGTCTGCCTTTATCCGAGATGTTTGAACAAAGCGCTAAAGCGTTGTCCACATAGAATCCCTACTTTAGAAAAGCTCAATCCAAAATTCATGGGAGCAAAGTTCCTTTCAAAACTTGGTGCAGAAAATGGTAATTGATCAGGACATCTGGCAGAGAAGTCCCAGAAGCTGACTACCTTTCATTCCCCAGTTGGTCGTTATTGCTTCCAATGGCTTCCTTTTGGGTTATGCATTAGCCAAGATCTTTTTCAAGTGCATATGGATAGTATCACCTGTATGGTACCAGGATGTATATTGTTACGACCAGGTGAGAAAGGGGTCTAGGGTGTCCTCTCAGCCTTCATCTGGTCTTACTGTAACAGGGTGTAATTTTAAACACACCGTGTTTTTAGCCCCCCCTTAATGAATCCTTGTTCACTAACTTGCGATAATAAGGCAAAGAAACTAGCCAAACAGGTTTTCTTAGGTTTAAAGAAAAAAGGTTGAACTTTATTAAACTTAAACTCTAATTCGGTTAATGCCTACAGATACACGCTGCGCCCACGCCAGCATGCATACGCGATACACAGATGCAGATAGAGACAGAAAAGAGCACAAGAAATAAAGTGCAAAGATTTGAGGCAATATCTGAAGATGGTTTTGGTTACTTTTCTTCGAGCTTGCCGTAAAGTCATTGATTGTAGGTAGGTCTTGCTTTTCGTTGGGGCCCAGTATTCTTCTTAAACTTGTTCGATGTAGGAGACTTTTCTGTCTTGAAGTTCGTGTGTCCTCAGTGGGTCCAGACGCTTGTGAGAAAGAGTTGGGAGCAGACAGGAGAGGTCTTCTCACTCCAAGAGCAAACAGTCTTGCTGAGTTCAAAAACTCTGTGGCTAGTACAAAAAACCCTGGACCAGCCAGTTAGTCATGTGACCAGCTGATTTAACCAGTCCTGGCTTTTGTAAATTATATCACCTTAGCAGTCTCTGGAATGCTGTTCCTTGCACCTTCAATGTCTGGTGATCAAAATCCATTGTGGGTTGAATGTGTCAGGGAATGTTCCTTTTGTCTCCACAAGCACTGTCGGTTAGTATGCAAATGTTTTTCAGCTAAGTGTCTGGCAGCCCTTGTAACAGGCCTTCTCTTCTTCCCAGCAAGTTTAAAATCAATGTTCATATGACAAAATGAATATGCCTCATTCTTGGCAGGTGGGGGCCTGCATGACAATATGTATTGCAGATGACATAGTTGTCTTGGAAAAGACAAAGCAGGAGCATGGTTGGAATTTACATCTGCTGATGCAAGCGGCATGTAAAGAAGGGCTGGTGTTCAACAGTCACAAATGCGACATTACCATGCAGCAGATCAATTTCTTTGGGTTGATTTATTCAAGTGCTGGTATCCGTCCAGACCTGGGAAAACTGGAGCATATCCATGTGATGCCAACATCCCAAGATAAGGAGGATCTTCAACAATGTTTAGGTTTTTTCAACTTTTTGTCTCCTTACATTCCTAATTTCATGCAGAAAGCTTCATCTCTACAGGAACTGTTGAAAAAGGAGGTGCCTTTCCTGTGGCACGAAGACCACCAACATCTCTTTGAGGCACTAAAGAAGTCATTGTCAGAAGCATCGTTATTGAAATTCTACAAACTCAGAGAAGGGCGGCACAGCGGCGCCGTGGTTAGCACCGCAGCCTCACAGCTCCAGCGACCCGGGTTCAATTCTGGCTACTGCCTGTGTGGAGTTTGCAAGTTCTCCCTCTTTCTGCGTGGGTTTCCTCCGGTTTCCTCCCACAGCCAAAAGACATGCAGGTTGATAGGTAAATTGGCCATTATAAATTGCCCCTAGTATAGGTAGGTGGTAGGGGAATATAGGGACAGGTGAGGATGTGGTAGGAATATGGGATTAGTGTAGGATTAGTATAAATGGGTGGTTAATGGTCGGCACAGACTTGGTGGGCCGAAGGGCCTGTTTCAGTGCTGTATCTCTAAATAAAATAAATAAAGTGACCACTCTAGAAGTGGATGCATCTCAAAATGGCTTAGGAGCACGCATATTACAGAAGGGTAAACTCATTATATTCACTTCAAAAACCCTATCTGTGGTGGAATTCAATTACTCAAACATCGAGAGGGAAACATTAGCCTTGGTGTTTAGAATTACCTATTCGAGAAGAGATTTATGGTAGAGCGCGACCACAAACCGCTCCAGATGATTTGGGGGAAACCATTGACTAGCGCACCGTTGAGGCTGCAACACCTGCTAGTAAAGATACAGGGTTACGACTGCGAGGTTTGGTATAAACCTGGTAACTCGATGGTTACATCCGATATGCTCAGCAGACTACCCAATTCTGCAAAGATCGCAGATGTGACCATAGATCTACAGGTCGACCTGCTTGACACTGAACTTGAAGGTGTTCTACACATTGATGATGAATTTCGCACAACAGAAGTGTCAGCAACTACAGATGAAGACAGCGAAAGATGCAACGGTGCAGGAACTCTGGAAAACAATTATCAAAGGATGGCCAGACTCCATTCAGGACGTCCACGAGCACAAGAGACAGTTTTGGACTTATCAGGACGAGCTAGGTATATCCCAGGGAGTCATCTTCAACGACAAGCAGGTGATCATACCGGAATCATTGTGATGTGAGATACTACAGCAATGTCATCAGTCATACATGGGCTTAGATCGTATAAGGAGGCTAGCGCGAGAGACTGCCTATTGGCCAGGTGTGAACGATGACATTGGAGTCACCATTAAGAAGTACGAGGCATGTCAGGAAAATGTGGCAAATCAGCACAAGGTGTTAATGGTAGGTTAATTATGTTATAAGAGATAAACAGGTGAAGGACATTGTTTAATTAAGGCCGCAGAGCAAATATAAGGAGAGCTTGCTGGGGCAAGGAGAGAGCAAACAGGAGGCAGAGATTTATAATGCTGTAAAGAAAAGGATCTGTGTCAAGCTTCATTCTTCACCATTTGGCTGGGATTTACTTAACATAAGGAACTGCTTTTACCACACGAATTTCCTGGGCCAAGATTGCTTCCGACCTCTTCCACGTCCATGTGGTTGATTTCCTAGATGTCACTGATTATTTTTGCAAGTATCCTATCGCCCGTCAATTGCACGATACATCAAGCACAACTGTAGCACATACACTAAGTGCTATTTTCAGTTTATTTGGGGCACCCAGAAAGATTGTCTCAGATAATGGGCCTCAATTTGCGGGAAAGCCATTCAGGGACCTGTGCACAAAGTGGAGAATAGATCACACAACTTCATCTCTGCACTATCCCAGATCTAACGGCATGGCCGAAAGAATGATTCATACAGTGAAATCTTTAATTCTGAAGTGCAGACAGACCAAACAAGATCTACACATTGCAATGCTACACCTTCAGGCAACATCTCTAAGTACACATTCCATCGCCAGTGGAACTCATATTTGGCAGACCAGTGCAAACAAATCTACCTAGTTTTCATCAATCTACCCTCCCAGAAGCTGGTGAAGAACTTTTGAAAAAACAGGGGAGGATGAAAGATGTGCATAGCAGGAATGCAGGCAAAGAGTTTCCAAATTTAAAGATAAGACAACAGGTTTGAATTCAGCATCCCATGGAAGGTACGTGGCAACCAGCTGGAGTGACCAAGATCTGTCTGGAGCTGAGGTCAGGTGAGGTCATCATGCTCAATGGTGCCATGGTGAGACGGAACAGAGGGCAAATCAGGAAAGTACCTAATCCTCAACCACCATGTAACTCCATTGCATCCAGGACAAGATCCAAAGCAACATCCAAGCGTGACACGCCCTCAGACCATGGTGAGAGGATTTAACAACCTCCAGCTAATATTACAGTTACTAAGTTGGAGCATATAAGTAGACTGCCACTGCGCTTCAAGCACTTACAAGTTTATGAGTTTCTTAACTCATAACCCTATAATATGTAAATAAGCATTTTCATGTATTGTAAATATATGGTTATTTGTAAGGGGAGCTGTTTATTTGGAAAAAAAAGGGGGGATATTGTGGTACACCTTTAAATGGATGTGGTTATGTTTTCTGTATACATTGCTGGCGGGGAAATGATGCAATGTATCATGTGACTCAGACTCTGTCTCAGTCTGCTGTGAGGGAGTAGCCAGATCAGACACCTGTACAATATTTCCTACTTGGGAATGCTTCTACGAACTCTTCAACTCCTTCATAAATGAACCTACGTATTTGTGTATTAACCCGTCCCTTATCTGTGGTTGGAACCTTGATGTTTATTTGTTAGTAAGCGCAAGGAGAAGAAAACACAACAGCACCAACACTTGATTTCACACTCACAGCCACCAGTTCAGATACTGACACTGCATGTATTCAGTCTGTTAACACCTTTTCTGTACTAATGCTTTGTCTTTCAACACACCATTAACATATTGTTTGCCTTTGCTCCATGACCTTTTGGTCAGCTATGTGGCCTTGTCCAATCTACACCTTCTCCTTTGTTATCTCTTGCCCCACCCCCACCTCACTTACTTATAACCTGTGACATTTTAAATATTTGTCAGTTCCAAAGAAGGGTCACTGACCCGAAACGTTAACTCTGCTTCTCTTTCTACAGATGCTGCCAGACCTGCTGAGTGGTTCCAGCATTTCTTGTTTTTATTTCAGATTTCCAGCATCCGCAGTATTTTGCTTTTATCTGCATGTAATTTAGTTCTGCACGTGGTGTGACACTGGATACGAGTGTGCTGCAGCCAGGACAGGGTGAAGGATAGCACAGGTCTCAGCTTGCCGGAGGGCAAGGTTGCACATGATTTCTGCTGCAGAGGATTCATGTGAGGACATTGATGGGGTAGGCTACAGAAGAAAGCTGAAGGGTTCACTTGATTGATTCCTAGGATGAGAGGGTTGTCCGATGATGAGGGGTTGAATAGATTGGGCCCATAACTGCTGGAGTTTAGAAGAATGAGAGATGACCTCAATGAAGCTTAAAGGATTCTGATGGGGCTTGACAGGGTAAACACCGAAAGCTTGTTTTGACTGGCTGATGAGTCCAGAATGAGGGGGGATAGTCTCAGGATAAGAGGCCAATCATTTGACTTAGATCAGGAGGAATTTCTTCACTCAGAGGAATGTGAATCTTTGGAATTCTCTACCCCAGAGGGCTGTGGATACACAGTTATTGAATATTTTCAAGGTTGAGATAGATAGATTTTTGGACTCTAGGGGAATCAAGGGATATGGGGATTAGGCAGACGAATATATCATTCCCTATTAGGGAAGACAGTGATGTAGTGGTAATGTCACTGAACTAGCAATCCAGAGGCCCAGGCTAATGCCCTGTGTTCATGGTTTCAAATCCCATCATGGCAGCTGGCGGAATTTAAATTCAGTTAATTAACAAAAATCTGCAATTGAAAGCTAGTCTCAGTAATGGTGCCATGAAACTATCATCAATTGTCTTTAAAACCCATCTGGTTCATTACTGTCATTTAGGGAAGGAAATCTGCTGTCCTTACCTGGTCTGGCCTATCTGCGACTCCAGACCCACAGCAATGTGGTTGACTCTTAACCAAACTGGCACAGGGCTTTGCATAGAGTATGGAACCCATCCTTTCCAGGACGGAAGTGCTGGCCAACTGCATTTGCTCATATGTGGATCTGACCATGATGCCAATGTCGCAGCTTCCATTGCAACACAAGCAGAAGCCATCCAACATCTGGGTGCTGCAGTGGAAGCTCAGACTGAAGTCATGCAGGCCAACTTGTTGCCAAGCAAGCTCAGCCAGCTGCCATCGTAGCTGCGGATTACAGTGCGCAAAGGGCCTACAGGGTGTCATAGCTGTCCAGCAATCCAAGAGAATGCTTGAATTGCTGAAGTGTACCCCAGGGGAGTAGCAATGGCTCCTTGGAGCACAAACCTGCTGTCCTCTCGCAGGGAGACAGCATTTGTCCTCCCACCCCTGCCACTCCATTGCTTGCTTTTGCCTGTCAACCAGCCAGCCTAGACTGCTGCCACCCATACCGAAATGGTGCAGTCTACAGCCAGGCCGAGGCAACATGTCCGTACACAGACACCAGTGTCTGTGGTAAAAATTTTAAGGTCCATGACTGGTAATTTCAAGGAATAGAAATTTCCCATGGGCTTCTTCTTTCCGACCAGACTGGCTTTTAAAAAAAAAATCGCACTGTCAGTTTCACAGCTGAATTGGAATTTCTAAACTCAGATCTTTATCTAATGCTCATTAACGTTCCTTTCTGTATTCACAGCTGACAGGTGCTGAGTACAGAAACGGTGATTTCCGAATTTTGGATAGGTACGGGGTTTTCTGGCGGGTTCCTTTGTTTTAACAGCACGCTGAAAAACCCCGAATCTGTCCGAATTTCGGAAACTGCTGTTCCTGCTCTCAGCAATGGCAAGGGTTAGGAGGGGCAGGGGTGGTTAGAGAGTGAGGGACAGAGCGGGGTCGACACAGAGACGGGGAGACAACACAGAGGGGAGCAACGACACAGAGAAAAGTGGACGACATTGGGAGGAATGACATGGGGATGGACTGACACCGAGGAGGGAGCAATACAGAGAGGGGACAGCACAGAGAGGGGGGACAACACAGAGGGGGGAACACAGAGGGGGAACACAGAGAGGGAGGGGGAGAGAGACAGACACAGAAAGAAAGAGGAGGGAGAGAGAGCAATCAAGATCACTCCTGACAGATGGACATCTATCCAGAATACTTTGCTACAAGAGGTGTGCAGGCAGACATTGACTACTTGTGGAAGCAAAAAGAAATGCCAGGTATCTCATTAAATCAGTGTCCAACATAGTGACAAGAAAGTAAGTCAATAAATTAGTCTTCTCATTTAAAGGTTCTTCACAAAATGCACATTTGTTGTTGTTTTGATTAATAGTAAGACAAATTTTTAATGTCTATCTTTCTGAAATTGTCTCACAGGCCTGCTATGTAAGACGAAAATTGTAACGTGGCCCCTAGCGGCTAGGTTATTTTAAAACACAGGTTTAAAGGCTTATGTTCTGGAAACTCGTTTAAAATGGCAAATGTCACTAAGGGAATGTCTTGATTTCTACGCTGTAGTACACATTACTTTCACTTGGGACACAAGCTCAGTGACATGTTGAAAGTTGTTGGACTTTTACTTCCATATAAATGCTGCAATTCCGCTGCTATCAATTTGGAATCACATTGTTCCAGAACTTGTATTGAGGGGGAAAAGGGCAAGAAAATCCAAGGAATTTCCAGATGTCAGCACTGGAAGTTCCTTGTGAATACAGGAGTACAGTGTAATGGGACTGAGTGATATTGGCAAAAACAGGATGCTGCTGACCCATATAAAATAGTTATTAAATGCAATGTAATGAGTAGCTTTAATAAACCTTACTCTATGATGAACTATCTATGATTCTTTGACAAAATCCATGCCACAGCAGCAGATTTAAAAACTGTTGGGGAAGACATAGGCTGGAATTTACGCCCCCACAAAAGAGCGGGATGGTGGTGGGGGTGGGGGTGCATGTAAAATGGAGTGGAAGGCTCGGGGGGGCCCTCTCCAACATGCTTCCACCTCTGCTGCCATTTTGCGTGGGGCCGCAGTGGCAAAATTGTCCCACCCACCCCAGGCCAATCACGGCCCTTAAGTGGCCAGTTAATGGCCACTTGAGGACCTCCGCCTGCCGCCACAGGGGTTTTGCCTTTGGCATGCGGGCTGCCCAGGCCCGAGAAAAGCTGCCTGTTAAAAATAGGCGGCTTTCTGACAGCCTGGGGGTTGGGGGGGGTGGGTAGGTATGCCCTCCTGATCTGACACCCTGTGCCTAACAGAGGGCTGCCCCGATGTCCCACCCACCCTCAATGTCCATCACGACCCTTGTCCCCCAATTGACCCCCACTTTCCTCCCCAAGGTACGACCAATTGCCCCTGGTGAGGCCCCAAAAACTTATCCCTTCTCCGGGGCTCCCTGACATCTTCAGTCGGGTTGCAGTTCCAGCAGTGGCCACTGCTCCCAGTGGTGCTGCTGGGCTGAGAGCTGATTGGCTGGCAGCTCCATTAGGTGGGAGTTCCTGCCTCAATGATGTGGAAGTCCCAGCTCAGACAAGTTAAGGGCCTGGGGACCGTAAACTGTGGTCTGGATCCCCAGGCCAGGCGGAGACGGGATCACCACCGACTTTACGGTCGGTGGACAGCTCCCATCTGATGAAGATAAAATTCTGGCTATCGTAAAAATTTATTATGTTTCAATTATCACGTTAGAAACGGTCATTAACTGATGTTACTGCGAATTGGATTAAAGGACACGTTTTACAAGTATGTCAAAGATCAGTTACTGCAAGTTGCATCATTTACTATCCAGTTCGAGGGCAGATAACCTAAGTGGCCAATGTCATTTGAAAGTTGTCTGTATCATTTAATTAAATTATGTTAAAAGTGCACCTTTGCTAACAGGTAAGAGATTTGGCTTGGACATAAATTGGTTAGTCTGGAGTACAACCTTACAGATAGTGCCTAAACATTTTGTAACCGAATTATATATGCACGAACAACCACTCAAATTTTTGCAGAAAACCTTTTTGTTAATAATGATCTTGTTAGAGCTGAATCAGAATTGACAGTGATTGACTGAGATATAGCCATAAGTGAATTTAAGAGGATCACTTTATTGGGGGAACTGAAGGGCACTCTATCTGTAATCGTGTTTATCTAATTTTGTCACTAGCTTTGATGAGTAAGTGACATTTTGTCCCTGAGAGATGCTGTTGTGCACTGGAGTCATGATCCATGTTGTCAGCAGATAGCCCTTGTCGCTCAGTAGCCACCTTTGGTTTGCTATGATGCCTCAAATGCAGCTGGCACAGTGGACTGCCACAGAATGAAGGCGTTGTGATTGCTCCCAGGATACCCGCAGGAGTTGCTGCCTATGGTCACATACCAGATGGATGTTGAGTAAGTGGAATCTCTTTTGGTTCTAGTAGATGGCAAAGGAGGCATGCAGCAACCACAAAGTGATGCATGTACAAGCAATGGTACCATGTATGGGGAATCCTGCGATCCTAGCAAATCCTCGTACTAAGACTCTCTCCACCTGTTTGTCTCTGGCAAGAGAGAATGAAATGTAACTTGCTCTCTTTGAATAGAGAGTGTCAGTGGACACAACAGTGGATGGCAAACTGCGAGATATCGCAAATACCTCCAGCTGCAGCCAGGAAGCAGCCAGACATACAAAAATGTGTCAGCACAGACACCTTCACAACCACTGGCAATGCGGTGCTTGCTCTGCTCTAAGATTGCAGTTGTGGCTGATTTCAATGAGGACGTCTTACTGAAGCACAGACAGCTCACACATTGTTCTTTGCTGAAGTTCAGGTCAGGGAATTGCTCGCTGAATACTCTGGACAGATATGGCCTCCTGCTGAGAGCCCTTCTCCCTCCCCCTCCTCCTCTGCTCCTGCTCCCTCTTGCAGCAGCTTGACCTGCTCTGCGTTCCCTCTGCTGATTCTCCCAGTCATGCTGTATTCCAAGTGGAAGGCCTTCTAGTACACTCATGTCTCAGAGCAACTGGTCTGTGAAGAAGCCTTGAAACCAGCACCTGTAGACTTTGGCAACTTGAAACAATTATCGAATGCACTCAACACCTGTAGAATCGTAGCAACAGGGAGAAGAAATCAACCAGCAGCAACCTGTAATTAGTTGCTGATATCTTTAAATAATAATTTTGAGGGAACCTTCCTGCTACTGAATGCATGTTCAGCTGTGCTAGCTGGAGCATTGAGCTGAAAAATGGCAGCATCACCATCAACATCATGATCAGCCTGCACTGTATATTTCTTCTAGGCATTCACTGCATGTGTTCTAATGCCCTCACCAATATGGCTTCTGGCGCAATTTGCCTCAAACATGTGCATGTGGCACAGACACCATTTAAAAATATGGGAGCTAACATTCCCAATTTGTCTCCCTATGAGTGCACTGCGCAAATCAAATGTTAGAGTCTTGCAATTATGTGTGAGTTCATTTGCCTAACATTGAATATCTTAATTAAGAAAATCTAGACTTTGTTTTCCAGCTCCAAGTGCCCAAAACTCACCAGGCATAAAATCTACCTCTAAAATCTCAAAGAACCTTTAAGTAAGTCACCAAAAGTGCAGCAATGGCAGTTTTGTTTAGGCTACTTATTCCCAATAGCTGCTACAAATTTGGAATTTATTGGATACATTGATTCAGTTCTCAGACCTACCAGTAGATGGGGCACCGTCCAATGAGATATGCTGACTGGCAGCCATAACGATTATAAATACACACACACACACATGGCTGGATCATTCAAATACCCTGTGAAGATGCGAAAGATATCCAATTTTACAGAAACACCGAATCTGTATTAATTTATAATTTGGCTCAGAACTAACCACTGTTTTAAAGATAGTGCCTGCTAAACTTCAATGGAAGGCATGTTGGTTATGCCAAGAATGGCCTGTCATTGGCATAATCATAGTGGTAGGAGCTGCAAACGTTAAAACAAAGGACAATTACATTTCTTTGCACTGAATGTCAAAAATTGGCATAGATGGCTGCGTTTTTTAATATAAGTAACTTGGGCAGGAGATTGGCTGACCCCACCCCCCTACTCCCCTCCGCACCTGCCACCACCATGAGAAACAGTGCAAGTGGATGTTTCTATCCAATTAATATGTTTCTCTGGAGGTTCGGACGATTTCCTGTCAGACAACCCCTGGAGTTGCTTATTGTAGATTCCCTTTGTAGACTGTATTATTTATGCATTGTACAAATAAATATTACATTGCTAAAACAAAGACCACCATAAATGACTAGCTGGTCATTAATCTAATTTGCTGTTCATGGGACCTTGTTGTTTTGGCTGCAAATCAGCTGCTGCATTTCCCTACAAAACATCAGTGACTACACTTCACATGTAATTCATTCTCAGTGAAGTGCTTTGGAATGTCCTGATGCCATGAAAGGCGCATCACGTCTTTCTTTAGATGGCCCTAACTTATATACATTTCCTTAACCACCCTGCCAGCTGCAAATCTTCACTTCAGCTACCATATGACTGCTACAATGAGCACCACTGAGCTCCACCCAAGGATTACAGGTGAAGTTAAAAGCAAAACAACACAAGCAAATAGCGCATCTTCCCCAAGTACCAATGGTAGGGAGCTAAAAGCAGAACATGGAGAAGGGTAAGAGTGAGGGACAGAGGACTGTCGCACTGTCTGATTCTACCCCTTTCAGCAGGGAGATAAAGGTATAGGTCAGTAGATGGTTTCAGCTCCCCGATGCACGTATGGTTCAGTGAAGCCTCCATTATCTATGCTCCAATAATCTATCACACTAATTACTAATCAGAATTTTCACAGGATCAAAACTTGAGCAAATAACACATAATGCTTCTCTTGATATTTATGTTGCATTATGTTGCACTTGTCTCAGGTGTTGCTGTGCCAAATATGTTAGATCAAGATGGTTGATTTTTGATTCACTGACAATTTGCTTTAGCCGCAGGCTGGGGATTTCACTGGATGATTGAGGTCTACCTGTAATGAGTTTACATACTCACTCTACGAGATAATGTTATCAATAATTAAAGAAGGACTTCAATTTGATCAACAGTTCAGACTTCTTTACATTGTACAATTAAATCTGGACAATTGTGCCTGAACCACCCATCTGTCCCCAAAATCTTAATTCCGCTCAATGAGTAACTGCTGATTTTTGTACAATGGCCACACACTCAATATTTTTAATGCACATAAGACAATTGACTATTATTAAAATATAATCATAGCTCAGTTCATTTTTTGACCTGCTAATTGCTACTTTTCAAAATAGAAAAAGCAGGGATAGCCCAATTGTCCACATGGGTGGTTAGTTAGTATGGGCATCAAATACATGAAAGTTTTTTTAGTTCTATCTACTTCCAGCATCCTTTGAGCCTATTAAAGTGTTGCAAAATTGGTAATTTAGATCTGGCTAAGGTACTTGTAGAATGAGATTGGTGTAGAGGTCACAGTCTATGCCTTGGACTGTTTCGAGAATGATGAGCTGCTGCTTGCTGTAGCTGAAGTAAGGGTGTGGCCAAAATTCCTAGGAGGGGTTCATAACTCTGGCAGGAGACTGTTGACATCTCCAGGAAACTGAGTCTCTGCTCTTTCTGTGAGTTTCCTTCCAGCCTTGTCAACAGAGTTGACCACTGTCTGCCACCTACAAGGCAAATGGTGTTGAGAATGGAATGAGGTGAGGGTGGGGTTGGCAGAGTCAAGCTCCCCAAGATGAACGAGCACCCAGCATTTTCTGTAGCAGTTGGTGTACTGAGAGAATTGCGGTACAATGCTCTCCATGAGGTCATGTGTGAGAACCTCCCATCTGATCTGCTCTCTCATAGAATTGCACAGCACAGAAGAAGGCCTGTGCCAGCTCTTTGAAAGAGCTATCCAATGAATTCCACCTCCCCTGCTCTTTCCCCATTGCCCTGCAAATCTATCCTTTTCAAATACTTATCTGATTCTCTTTTGAAAGTTACCAATGAATCTGCTTCCACCTTTCAAGCAGATCATAACAACTCATTGTGTAAACTTTTTCCCGCATGTCAGCTGTGGCACTTTTGCCAATTATCTTAAATTTGCATCTTCTGGGTTTGTTTCCTACCAGTGGAAACAGTTTCTCCCTATTTACTTCATCCAAACCCTTCAGAATTTTTAACCCCTCTATTAAATCTCAATTTAACCTTTCCTGCTCGAAGGAAAACAATCCCAGTTTCTCTAGCCTCTCCATATAATGTTATCTCTCATCCCTCCTACCATTCTCGTAAATCTCCTTTGCACTCTCTTCAAGGCCTTGGCATCCTTCCCTAAGTGTGGTGGCCAAAATTGGACACAATACTCCATCTGAGGACTAACCAGTGATTTAGAAAAATTTAGCCTAACTCCCTTGCTTTTGTGAGCTTAGGGGGTGAAGCTGGAATGCAAAACAGGCAGAATTGTTTTGGTCGCCTCTTAAATGCCGTGCGTGATAATAGAACTGAATATCATGCGTGCTGTATATCAGTTGCCCAATGCAATTCTGCCTGTTTTGAGTCCCCACTCATGCCTCTATTTATAAGGCCCAGGATCCTGTATGCTTTTTAACATCCTGATTAACTTGTCTTGCCAGCTTCAAAGCTCAGCATGGTCCGGGGTCTTGTCAAGGACAAAAGTGGCCACAATGTCATACAACTGCAGACCTTCAGGGCTACAAATTGAGTAATGTGCATTCCTTATGCGAAGCTCCTTTAAGAATTATTACCGTGTACAAAGGTAGCCACAAGCACTTCCTAATTGTAATTTTATCACACATTCATAAAAGCACTTCTTCTATAATGCTAGTATTGCCTTTGGGTAACCTATTTTTTTTATCTCTGTGCATGTTCCGGTATTATAAGATTAAAATGCTAGCTTAGAGGAGTGTTCTTGCATGTGTACAGGGGGCCAGGTGCTTGTCATGTAGAGAGCAGTATTGTCGGCTTAGTGTAACAGATTTGTTGAAGTCTGATCTCACCTGCGAGTAAGGGAACCGTTGTTCCTTATACTACCAGTTCCTCCTATGCCTGCTGGGCCAGGTGGCTGCCTGTCCCGTGCAATATAGCCCTCCTCTCCTTCATTCCATCCAACACCTCAGGGGCTGAAAATCTGTTGCCCTTCTGGTGCACTCCTGCTGTAACTCTGGTGGGAGTGTGTTAGAAAGGCCACAAGTTAAGCTGGGACCTGGATATGCCACTTCCCACCCTTACTTCAGGGATTCCTAGGGCCTTGTAAGGGGTAAAAGCCTATGCCTGCCCTTTAGAAGGTCAGCAACAAAGGGCAGGGTGAGGACAAGGGTAGGGATTCACAACATAGGAAATCCTCACGTCGCTGGCCTTTGAGTCAGTGGACTGGGGAAGGAGGGAGCTGTTCCAATGGGACGGACTCCACCTGAATCATGCTGGGACCAGAGTCCTGGCGAATCGCATAACTAGGGCTGTAGATAGGGCTTTAAACTAAATACTGGGGGGAGGGTTCAGTTGCATGGAAAAGTAGGAAGTCAAAGTTAAAAGAGAAGGTAGGAGTGCAGGTTATTATTTATTACAGTGATCATTTATTACATTTTTTATTACAGTGATCATTTAGGAATGCTCTGTATCAGAAGGTGATGAGGCTGATTGTTACCAGAAAATAAAAGGTAGGGATAGAACGTATGAATGTCATATTGCACGAAGGAATCATACAACCAGGGAGCAGGCTATTCTAGATTTGGTATTATGTAATGAGGTGGGATTAATTAATGATCTCATAGGGAAATTTGATAATCGAACAAACTTAAAGGCTTTGTATCTGAATGCACAAAGCATTCAGAATAAAATTAATGAGTTAACAGACCAAATAGAGACAAATGGGTATGATTTAGTGGCGATTACTGAGACATGGTTGCAGGAAAACCAGGTTTGGGAATTGAATATCCAAGGGTACTCAGTATTTCGGAAGAATAGGCAGGAAGGAAAAGGAAGTGGTGTAGTTTTGTTAGTGAAGGAAGAGATCAGTGCTGTAGTGAGAAATGATATAGGCACTGGAGATCAAGATACAGAATGAGTCTGGGTAGAAATAAGAAATAGCAAGGGAAAGAAGTCCCTGGTGGGAGTAATCTATAGATCCCCAAAAAGTAGTTCCACAGTGCGGCACAGTATAAACCAGGAAATACTGGGGGCTTGTAAGAAAGGCACGGCAATATTCATGGGTGATTTTAATAAGCATATAGACTGGATTAATCAAATTGGCAAGGGTAGCCTAGAGGGAGAGTTAATTGAATGTATTAGAGATTGTTTTTTGGAGCAAGATGTTGTGGAACAAACCAGGGAGCAGGCTATTCTAGATCTAGTATTGTGTAATGAGGTGGGATTAATTAATGATCTCATAGTTAAGGATCCTCTAAGGAACAGTGATCATAGCATGCTAGAATTTCAAATTCAGTTTGAGGGCAAGAAACTGGAGTCCCACACGAGCGTTCTGGAGTTAAACAAAGGTAATTACATAGGCATGAGGACAGATTTGGCCCGAGTGGACTGGGCAGGAAGACTAAAAGGTAGGACAGTTGATGAGCAGTGGCAGATGTTTAAGGAGATATTCAAGTCCTCCCAACTAAAATATATTCCAGAGAGGAAGAACGATTCTAAGAGGGGGAAAAAACATCCATGGCTAAGCAAGGAAGTTAAGGATAACATAAAGACAAAAACTAAGGCATACCATATTGCAAAGGCCAGTGGCAGGCTGGAAGATTGGGAAACTTTTAAAGATCAACAAAGGGTTACTAAAAAGGTAATAAAAAGAGCAACGGTAAATTATGAAAGAAAACTAGCACAAAATATAAAAACAGATAGCAAAATTTTCTGTAAGTATATAAAAGGGAAGAGAGTAGCTAAAGTGAATTTTGGTCCCTTGGAGGATGTGACTGGGGAGTTAGTAGAGGGGAACACAGAAATGGCGGTGACACTAAATCAGTATTTTGCTTCAGTTTTTACAGTGGAGGACACTAGTACCATCCCAATTATAACAGGTAATGCAGTGGTTATAGAAAGAGAGGAACTTAGAACAATCATCATCACTAGGAAAAAAGTACTGAGCTAACTATTGGGATTGAAGGCAGACAAGTCTCCAGGGACTGTTGGCCTACATCTAGGGTCTTAAAGGAAGTGGCAGCGGAGCTAGTTGATCCATTGGTTATAATATTCAAAAATTCCCTGGATGCGGGAAAGGTTCCAGTGGATTGGAAAAATGCTAATATAAAACCCTTATTCAAAAAGGGAGGGAGGCAGAAAGTAGGAAACTATAGACCAGTTAGTTTAACATCTGTCGTTGGGAAATTGTTAGAATCCATTATTAAGGAAGTAATAACAGGACATTTAGAAAGTCAAAACGCAATCCATCAGAGTCAGCATGGTTTTATGAAGGATAAATTGTGTTTGACTAATTTGCTAGAGTTCTTCAAAAATGTAACAAGTAAAGTGGATAATGGGGATCCTATAGATGTAGTATATCTGGACTTCCAGAAGGCATTTGATAAAGTGCCGCACAAAAGGTTAATACACAAGGTAATATAAAAGCAAAATACTGTGGATGCTGGAAATCTGAAATAAAACAAGAAATGCTGGAAATACTCAGCAGGTCTGGCAGCATCTATGGAGAGAGAAGCAGGGTTAACGTTTCATGTCAGTGACCCTTCTTCAGAACTAGCAGATATTAGAAATGTGAAAGGTTTTAAGCAAGTAAAGTGGGGGAGGGACAAGAGATAACAAAGGAGAAGGTGTAGATAGGACAAGGTCACAGAGAATAACTGACCAGAAGGTCATGGAGTAAAGGCAAACAATATGTTAATGGTGTGTTGAAAGACAAAGCATTAGTACAGATAGGGTGTTAATGGACTGAAAACTGAACAAGATACAAGCATAAACATGAAAAAAAACAGTGGGCAGGCAAACTGAATAAACTAAGATAAAATAAAATAAACACAAAAAAAGAAAAAATAACTAAAAATAAAAGTGAAATGGGGGACCAGTCATGCTCTAAAATTCAAACTCAATATTCAGTCCGGCAGGCTGTTGTGTGCCTAAATCAGTAAATGAGATGCTGTTCCTCAAGCTTGCATTGATGTTCACTGGCACACTGCAGCAATCCCAGGACAGAGAGGAGAGCATGAGAGCAGGGGGGAGTGTTGAAATGGCAAGCAGCCAGAAGCTCGGGGTCATGCTTTCAGACTGAGCGGAGGTGTTCCACCCAGTCTACGTTTGATCTCCCCAGTGTAGAGGAGACCACATTGTGAGCAGCGAATACAGTATACTACATTGAAAGAAGTGCAAGTAAATCGCTGCTTCACCTGAAAGGAGTGTTTGGGGCCTTGGATAGTGAGGAGAGAGTAGGTAAATGGGCAGGTATTATTACACCTCCTGTGATTGCAGGGGAAGGTGCCGTGGGGAGGGGACGAGGTGGTGTGGGGAATGGAGGAATGGACCAGGGTGTCGTGGAAGGAACAATCCCTTCGGAATGCTGACAGGGGAAGGGAGGGGAAAATGCCTTTGGTAGTGGCATCACGCTGGAGGTGATGGAAATGGTGGAGGATGATCCTTTGGATATGGAGGTTGATAGGGTGGAAAGTGAGGACAAGGGGAACCCTGTCGCAATTCTGGAAGGGAGGGGAAGGGGTGAGGGTAGAGGTGCGGGAAATGGGCTGGACACGGTTGAGGGCCCTGTCAACTACAGTGGGGGGGAATCCTCGGTTGAGGAAAAAGGAAGACATATCAGAAGCACTGTCCTGGAAGGTAGCATCATCAGAGCAGATGCGTCAGAGACGGAGAAACTGGGAGAATGAAATGGAGTCCTTACAGGAGGCAGGGGGTGAAGAAGTGTAGTCAAGGTAGCTGTGGGAGTTGGTGGGCTAATAATGGATATTAATAGACAGCCTATCCCCAGAGATGGAGACAGAGAAGTTGAGGAAGGGAAGGGAAGTGTTGGAGATAGACCATGTAAAGGTAAGAGAAGGGTGGAAATTAGAAGCAAAGTTGATAAAGTTTTCCAGTTAAGGGCAGGAGCAGGAAATGGCACCAATACAGTCATCAATATACCGGAAAGAGAGTTGGGGGAGGGGGCCTGAGTAGGACTGGAACAAGGAATGTTCAACATATCCCACAAAAAGACAGGCATAACTCGGACCCATGCGGGTACCCACAGCAACACCTTTTACTTGAAGGAAGTGAGTAGAGTTGAAGGAGAAGTTGTACAATGTGAGAACAAGTTCAGCCAGGCAGAGGAGGGTGGTGGTGGATGGGGACTGGTTGGGCCTCTGTTCAAGGAAGAAGCGGAGAGCCCTCAAACTGTCCTGGTGGGGGATGGAGGTGTAGAGAGATTGGACATCCATAGTGAAGAGGAGGCGGTTGGGGCCAGGAAACTGGAAATTGTCAAAATGACGTTGGGTGTCAGAAGAGTCACGGATGTAGGTGGGAAGAGACTGGACCAGCGGAGAGAAGATAGAGTCAAGATAGGAAGTTATGAGGTCAGTGGGGCAGGAGCAGGCTGACATAATGTCGGGACAGTCCTGTTAGTGGATTTTGGGAAGGAGGTAGAAGCAACCTGTCCAGGGTTACAGAACTATGAGGTTGGAAGCTGTAGAGGGAAGCTCTCCAGAGGACATGAGGTCAGTGATAGTCCTGTGGTCAGTCACTTGATGTTCGGTGGTGGGGTCATGGTCCAGGAGGAGGTAGGAAGACGTGTCTGAGAGTTGGCGCTGAGCCTCTACAAGGTAGAGGTCGGTACGCCATACAACAACAGCCCCACCCTTGTCTGCAGGTTTGATGACCATGTTGGGGTTAGACCTGAGAGAATGGAGTGCCTCAAGTTCAAAGGGGGACAGGTTAGGGTGAGTGAGGGGGGGCAGAGAAGTTGAGATGACCAATGTCTCGCCGACAGTTTTCAATGAAAAGATCAAGAGCGGGTAAGAGGCCAGTGGGAGGGGCCCAAGTAGAGGGAGAATGCTGGAGGCGGGTGAATGGGTCTGCTGATCGGGGGGAGGACTCCTGGTCAAAGAAGTGAGCCTGGAGGTGGAGGCGATGGAAGAAGAGCTCAACGTCATGCCAAGCACGGATTTCATTGAGGTGGGGGTGTAAGGGGATAAAACTGAGTCCTTTGCTGAGTACAGAACATTGAGTTCAATAATATCAAAGCATAACGGGCCCCCCATTTCACTTTTGTTTTTAGTTATTTTTAATTTTTAAAATTTTTTTGTGTTTATTTTATTTTATCTTAGTTTATTCAGTTTGCCTACCCACTGTTTTTTTCATGTTTGTGCTTGTGGCTGTTCAGTTTTCAGTCCATTAACACCCTATCTGTACTAATGCTTTGTCTTTCAACACACATTTTGTTTGCCTTTGCTCCATGACCTTCTGGTCGGTTATTCTCTGTGACCTTGTCCTATCTACACCTTCTCCTTTGTTATCTCTTGCCCCACCCCCACTTTACTTGCTTAAAACCTTTCACATTTCTAATATTTGCTAGTTCTGAAGAAGGGTCACTGACTTGAAACGTTAACCTTGCTTCTCTCTCCATAGATGCTGCCAGACCTGCTGAGTATTTCCAGCATTTCTTGTTTATAATACACAAGGTAAGATCACATGGGGTTAGGAGCAATTTATTAGCTTGGATAGAGGATTGGCTAACCAACAGAAAACAGAGTCGGGATAAATGGGTCCTTTTCTGGTTGGCAGGATGTAACTATTGGGGTGCCACAGGGTTCGATCCTTGGGCCCCAACTATTTACGATCTATATTAATGACTTGGATGCAGGGATAGAAGGTACTATAGCCAAATTTGCAGATGACACTAAAATAGGTGGGATCGTAAGTTGTAATAAAGAAATAAGAAATTTACAAATGGATATGGCTAGGTTTGGTGAATGGGCCAAAATCTGTCAGATGGCGTTTAATGTGAATAAGTGTGAGGATATCCATTTTGGTCGGAAGAATAGAAAGGCAAATTATTATCTAAATGGAGAGAAACTTCAGAGTGCTTCGGTGCAGAGGGATCTGGGTGTCCTCGTGCATGAATCGCAGAAAACTAGTATGCAGGTACAGCAGGTAATAAGGAAGGCAAATGGAATTTTGGCATTTATTGCTAAAGGAATAGAGTATAAAAGTAGGGAAGTGTTGCTGCAACTGTACAAGGCATTAGTGAGACCGCACCTGGAGTATTGCATACAGTTTTGATCCCCTTACTTGAGGAGGGATGTAGCTGCATTGGAGGCAGTTCAGAGGAGGTTCACTAGATTGATTCCAGAGATGAGAGGTTTGTCTTATGAAGAGAGATTGAGCAGTTTAGGCCTTTACTCTATAGAGTTTAGAAGAATGAGAGGAGATCTAATTGAGGTATATAAGATGATTAAGGGGATTGACAAAGTAGACGTAGAGAGGATGTTTCCTCCGGTGGGGCAATCTAGAACGAGAGGTCATAGTTTTAGGATAAGGGGCAGCAGATTTAAAACAAAGATGAGAAGAAATTACTTCTCTCAAAGGGTCGTGAGTCTGTGGAATTCACCACCCCAGAGTGCGGTGGATGCCGGGACATTGAGTAAATTTAAGGAGGAGATAGACAGATTTTTAATTAGTAATGGGTTGAAGGGTTATGGAGAACGGGCAGAAAAGTGGAGTCGAGGCCGAGATGAGATCAGCCATGATCGTATTGAATGGCGGAGCAGGCTCGAGGGGCTGAATTGCCTACTCCTGCTCCTAGTTCTTATGTTCTTATGTAGCATCAGGCTCACAAACAACTTGTGAGCCCCACCTGGAGGTCCAGGCTGGGATTATGGCCTGAACCCCAAAGAAGAAAAATGGTCCTTTAAAATAAATAGTGATTTTAATGGGGGTCAATAGAGGCAGTGCTGTTTTCTTTCTGGGAGTTGTGGGGAAGCGGACACCAAGTCATCTATTCTTCTGCCACAGTTTATAGCATCTCAGGGTAGCTGGGATGCATCCTGAATGGCGGAAATGCCCACCATTGACATGGTAATTAAGGACTCCTCCTGATCCACCCATACTTTGGCAGGGTCAGTGGTGGAGAACTTGGGTGGGTACAGCGAACACTTAACTTTGGAATATGCCCTCTTACCCCCGCTGGATTTTCAACCCCCACTTTCTTAAGTGTTGTGTATGGTAGTTGCAGTGGTTATGGCAGTGGACTAGTAATCCAGGGATCATGGGCTGAATTTTATTTCTCCACCGCTGGGAGTGGCAACAGGCAAAAAAAATGGCAGTTCACACACGCGGGTCGCGTGCTGCCACGCAGCTGCTTGGCGGCTCATTTAAACACGCAGGGTGGTCTGCACCCCGCCAATCATGTGCACCGTGAACGGCATTAACTGTCTCTGTGCTGGCGCTGGCGCTAGTTTTAAATGGCTGCCAGACCTGCACAGTTGAACTCCGTACCCCGCCCCCCCGATTGCACTGTAAATAAATTTCTGACCTGTACCCTCTCCCCAATACAATGAAAATAAATGGCTGTCCCATTTCCCCTCCCCCTCCCCCACCAAAGTACTTACATTGAAGATTTGACCTCTTCCTCCGCAGCTGCACAAGTTGCAGAGGTCACCCCTTCCTCCCCTGCACACTAAAAATGCAGAGTTAAGCCAACCCCCACTACTTCACGAAAAATCCTAAGTTCCCCCCTTCCTCACCTCAGTGGCACCAGCTTTCCCTGAACGGGAAAGTGAAGGCAAGTGAGTGCCGGCCCTCGCATGGAAGATCCCAGACAGCTGTAAGATCACGGTGAATGGTATTTAAATGTATTCATTTCTTTTATTTAAATATTTAAAATTAGGTCCTGTTGCCCGGAGGCGGGGCAGGGGCCACCACGGAGTCTCGCCACCGTGGGAGGCTCGGGCCCGGCGATCCTGGCGTTGGGCTCCAGGGTAGGCTGCTGCCGCTGCAATCTTACGGCCCCATCCCACCATGGAGCCTGATGTCGGAAGCTCAACAAAATCCCGGCTCATGAGCTCCATTCCTACCATGGCAGTTTGAGAATTTGAATTCAGTTTCTGAAAAAAGAAATTGGAAATAAATAATAAATAAACTGGTAAAGGTGACAATGAGCTGTTGAATTCTCATAAAAAGCCCAAATGCTTCATGAATGTCCTTGAAGGAAGAAAACCTGCCTTCCTTGACCTGTCGAGCCTATCTGTGATACCAGTCCCACACAAACATGATTGAGCCTTAATAGCACTTTGAAGTGACCTAGCAAGCCACTTAGTTGTATCAAAGTGCTGCAATGCCACATGGGTTGCAGTGGTATAAGATGAAGGCCTATCACTACCTTGTTAAGGGCAACTACAGATGGTCAATAAATGTCATCCTTGTCAGTAACGTCCACATGCCAAATATGAATCAAAAATCTCTGGTACATGCATTTGCATGTGATTTTAGAGAAGTTAATATATACACCAACCTCCCCAACACTATTTCAGTTCTTTGAATGATTATTGGTTCTTCACATTCACCAGCTGGCCTGCTGTGTGGGCATTACAGTGTACATTTTCACACAGTCACTATAAACAATAAAATTGGGTGTTAAACAGCTTTCTTTGTAACCCTTAGAAGGTTAAAGTAAACATTAATTAATCCCTCAACAGCAATTTCTGGGTTTATATATCATTTAAAAGGATTAAATAATGCGGACAGGTTCCTTAAACATCTGTGCATTCCCTTGAGTTTAGAAGACTGAAGGGCAATCTAATTGAGGTGTTTAAAATGAAAAGGAGTTCAATAGGGTAGATATAGAGAAACTATTTCCTCTGGTGGGAGAATCCAGAACAAGGAGCTAAGCCATTTAGGAGTGAAATCAATAAGCACATTTTCCACACAAAGTGGAGTGGAATTCTGGAATTCTCTACCCGAAAGGTTGTGGATGCTGAGGCTCAAATGAAATTTTGAAGACTGTGATCGATAGATTTTTGTTAGGTTAGGGTATAAAGAGATATTGAGTAAAGGCGCTAATGGAGTTGAGGTACAGATCAGCTATGATCTAACTGAATGGTGGAACAGGCAAGAACTGGATAGGCCACTCCTGGTCCAATGTTCCTAAAAATATTAGGGTATTTATTGGGCCTGATGCTGGGCCCAGAATGTTGCAAGTGTTTTGTTGATCCAAGGAGTGAGAGAGATGTTTAGCAGACAACCCTCAATTACTATGGATGGGGTCCTTTCAGCCTGGATTGGGCCTGCAGACAGGAGCTTACCAAAGAGGATAGGATTGGGTGGGGGGGGGGGGAATGGTGTGCAACATCAGCCAATAAAGGGATGATTTCATTTAATGATAAATGGGCAAATATGACAACAACATTATTCTTTTCTCTCTCCAAAGGCTTTATGGAATAAAGCAAATAGCTAGTGGATGGCAAATCAAATACAAAGGCTGGAAATGGAGTCTGTGGGCGAGTGATGGAGGAGCACAGAAGCAAAAGCCTGCAGAAGGTGTTTTGTCCTGTTTGGCACATTTCCTGGGGGGCGGGTGGGGGGGTGGGGGTATGGTTGGCTTTGCACAATGGCTGACTACAGATGATTGCCAGGATCAACCATTGTGTGCACTACTTGTCAGATCTAGGAACAGATGGGAAGGAGATCACTCAACTTAAAGAAACTGACAAGTTATGATTGCCCAACCATCCCATTTACCAGACTGGTGGGCTAGGCATGCTTGCCACAAATTGACACCTGTCCACCTGTTGCACATTTACTGTTAGTCAAAGCTAACTCCCCCTTAAAATCTTTCAGTAATTTTGGCTTTGTACGATAGTGTAACAACGACAACTTGTATTTATATAGCATGTTACATAATGTAGTAAAACAATCCAAGGCACTTCACAGGAGCGTTATCAAATAAAATTTGACAATGAGCCACATAAGGAGATATTAGGGCAGATGGCCAAACTCTTGTTCAAAGAGGTAGTTTTAAGGAGTGCCCTAAAAGAGGACAGAGAGGTAGAGAGGCGGAAAGGTTTAGTGAGGGAATTCCAGAGCTTAGGGCCTAAGCAGCTGATGGCATGGCCACCAATTGTGTATGTGATGAAAATCGGGATACACAAGAGGTCAGAATTTGAGGTGCGTGGAGATCTTACAGGATTTTAGTGCTGGTGGAGGTTACAGAGATAGGGAAGGGTGAGACCATTGAGGAATTTGAAAATGAGGATGAGAATTTTAAGATCAAGGCATTGCTAGACCAGGAGCCAAGGTAGGTCAGTGAGTACTGGAGAGTGTTGGGTCAATGGAACTTGGTGCGAGTTAGAATTCAAGTAGCAGAGTTTTGGATGAGCTCAAGTTTAAGGAGGATGGAAGATGGGAGACCAGCCAGGAGAGCATTGGAAAAGTCGAGTCTCAAGGTAACAAAGGCATGGATGAGAGTTTCAGCAGCAGATGAGCTGAGACGGGGCAGTGACAGGCAATGTTATGGAAATGGAAGTTAGGCAACCATGGTAATGGAGAGAATATGGGGTCTGAAGCTCAGCACAGGGGGAAATAGGCCACCCATTTTGCAAACAGTCTGAATCACAGTAATCTTGATGAATGTAAGCTTGGAAATTGTTCTTGGTGATGTTATCTTCTCAATGCATGGCATGGTCTTATCAACATTTTTCTTTGTAATTTAAATTTCTAATTTCCAAAATATGAGTTTGAAAAATAAAACAATTTAAAAATCACACAATTCATAATGACATTATTAAATCTAATCATTGATTTGTCTTCTGTGTCTTTGTGTTCAATACATTTTTTTACTTAAAAGCCTCAGCTTGGTCGATATCCTCGATCGGAGCTGTTCCTCTGTGAGCTGAATTTGGAGTGCAGTCTGAGCATGTGAAGTGTTCCTTATTTGCCAGGATGAACCATACCTTTCGTTCAGCTGTATTGATGGGATATTTTTCTTTAAATCCTAGCAATTTGTTTGTCGGTAGCTTTACCTCAAGTATTATTGAAAAATAAGGGAATAAATTTCAACTGCTTTATTGAGGTTAAACTTATTTTGAACTGAATGGTAAGACTACGTGTGTCTATTTGTGCATGCAAGAAAGATAAAGATAATTGTTCCGATTACATGTATGTTGTAGCTTTTGTTTTGTTCTTGTAAGATTTATAAAGTATATTAAACTGAGAGAGAGACAATAAAGTTTATGCACTTTTCTTCATTAAAAGAATGTTTAATTTCAAGGCCAACTAATTATCTCACTAGTGTTTTGTTGACAGTTAGAAAAGGTCCATGATAATTGCTTACATCTGTAAATAAGATTCTGATTTCTAATACCTATGAAGACCAAGGGAGTGATAAAGATACACAGAATAAAATATACAACTTGAGAGAAATGCCAGAAATCGTCATTTCCTCATTCTAATTGAATTGAATTTTGAAAGCAAACAAAGCCTCTTTTAGGGAAGCAGGAACAAAGAGCAGGAGGGAGAGATGAGAACAGAACGTGAATGAGGGTTCCCTTCATTTACTATAGGGGGGAGGTAAGAGTAGGTGGGGAGGAAAGGAAAGAGGGTTAAGAGTAAACTGAATTACCGTCCATATATTGGAGGAGGATACAGGGAGCAGATTGTTAACAAGAGAAGACAGGGTAGACAGGAAATGAAGGGGCGCAAGAAAAGATATAACTGGTGGGAACGTGAAACAGTTGGGGAAGTGATGAAAGCGACGGGTGGTGTGAGGATGAGAATGGAACTCTGGTGGACATTTTCCCGATAACCCCCTCCCCAATTACCATTTGCAGCCATTAGTGGCTCTTTTCACTACCAAGCACACTGTACCATCCATCACATCCCCAAAAATAAAGAAAGAAAAGACAGAGCAGCAAAAATAAGAACAAGGGGAGAAAATAAACAGAGAAGAGAAACCACGAGACAAAAATTAGCAATATGAAGATATCAGAGACATGCAACAGACTGACCATATTCTCCAACTTATCTTGTGCAACACTATGGGAGATTAACTAGTAACATATTAATATCTTTGTGTATTTCCTTTCAATTTTTTCCTTTACAAGTTCTTAAGTCCACATTTATATTGAAAACTGCATATGCAAGTTTGTCGCACTATAATTACATCCTTCCAATAGTTGAGACGTTGAAGTGAAACTTGTAGCAGGAAGCTGTATTTAAAGTCTAACAAGTTTATATAGGCAGTTCCATCATAAATGTCGACATAGGAAATTAGACTGGGTATTACTTCAGACTCAGTTGGTAGCACTCTTGCTACGAAGTCAGAAGGTTATAGGTTTAAGTCCCAGTCCAGAGAACTGAGCACATAATCTAGAATGACACTCCAGAGCAGTCCAGTCAGAGGTGCCGCCTTTCAGATGAGATTTTAAACCGAGGCCCCTTTGCCCTCTCAGGTGGATGTAAAAGATCCCATGGCACTACTTGAAGAAGAGCAGAGGAGCTGTCCCCAGTTTCCTGGCCAATATTCACCCCTCAATCAATATCACTAAAACAGATTATTTGCAATCCTTTATTTCTCGTAATTTGTTCACAAATGTGGAGAAAATGCCAGGCCTTGGAGGCTGAGATTAGAAGCAGAGACTGGGAGATCAGAGGCTGAGATATGAGATCAGTAATTGGATACAAATGCCTGGCATGAGAAAATGAGAACCCTGATTTATTTTTCCTTCCCTGGCATGGAATGCCAAAGACAGTTCTACCAGCCACATCATAGCCTAGGCAAAGATCAACCAATTCAGCACAGGCCAGGGACTGAACAAGGAACCTTCCTCATCTAAGTAGCACTATGCTACCACATGGATTCACTTAACTGCTGAGGCACAGGAAGGAGGCTCCACTTCTTTGCTTTTTAGACACATCCACCCAGTGGTGCAGTCAGATATTGTGAAAAAGGCTTTACATCTATCTCCTAGCAGAGTGTAAGAGTTGACTCCACAATCAAATCAGCCATGATCGTATTGAATGGCGGAGCAGGCTCGAGGAGCGGATTTGGCCTACTCCTGCTCCTATTATGATGTTTATGTTCTTAGTAAGAATAATCTATTGAACAATCACAGTATACTTACAGCTTTCAGTGAGAGTTTTAAATCAGAGGACATCAGTCTACATCGGAGATACAGTAAGTGACATGCTATATTGTCATTATAGTATGTTTTTATCTCGGAAGAAATATTCCTTGGTATCAATATGGTTCTTTTTGTCAGTTCTTTGTAAGCTCATGTAGCTCTAATACAATGTAGACTAATAATAGCAGTGTATAAAGCTGCTTACATATTATGTATTTGTATTACATATTATGGGTTTTCTATGAAATATTTATTCAGCAGAAATAACTTAAAAAGCACTGTATTCAGGAAAGTACCAATAGATCCAAATGAAACTGTGTTTTGCATGTTATGTTAATGTGGTAAATGTAAGTCATTTTATGAATAATATCAAAATCTGGGCCATCACCCACATACCCCAGATTTAAAACTGAAAAAACAACATCTCACAGTGAGTCATTCACCAAGGCAAGGGTATGGTTTTAACATCAGGGTGTATTACTTTCACATTGCAGTGTTGCTTTGTTAGTTGAAGTGTGCATTTATCTTCCAATGAAATTTCAGTAAGAAAGCAACTGCAGGCTGAAGACATTAAAGCCTGGAAGCTATGACCTCTGGTGGCAGCCACAGAAGAAAGATTTGGGAAAGCCTTGCAGGTATTTTCTAAATCTAGCTTTTTAAATTTCTGAGTAATCACACAAGAATGAAACACATAGGTAGGTATATCATGCAGGTATTCTGAGGATCTGTACCATCCAAATTTTTATGAACCCCGTGGACCATTTTTAATGGCCATCTGGTTCATCTAGACTGACCCACACAGCTGTATTGTCTTGTGCATCACAATATACATACTGTCCACCAATGTTCCCTCCAACTGCTGTTTGCTGTGCAAGGCCAGCTTGTTGCACTGTCTGACGTGCAGCCGCACATGCGTGAATCTTAAAGGGAGCATTGCTTGTGCATGGCCTGCTTGTTCCCTGGGCGGCACATTCCCGAGTGCTGTGCAGCCTTGCAGCCTAGAGGGAAGACTACTCTCCACCCCGTGTAATCTAATGGGAGAAGCAAAATAAAAAGACAAAACCCAGGCTAAGTAAAGAAAAAGATCTAGAAAATTGCTCTCCGACACCCATAGGTAATCAAAATGAGTCCAGAAGACCACTCTGGTCCTGATTAATGCTATACAATACCTACCTTTAGGAAGAGGTGATCTCCTCCCCAGCTAGAAACAGATCAGCTCTCGCTTGAAGGCTTTCAGCAAATCAGAGTTCACCACGAGCCAGAAATTTGTTTAACAAGTCTGTTTTTCTCTGGGACAAGAACCACCTCTTGACATCCAGCCTAGAACTGGCCTTTACGTAGCTTGAGATTGTGACCCCTGGTCTTTCTTAACCTATTTAGTTGTAAAAACAAACAGTCTATACAAGCACGATTTAATTGCTTCATCATCTTATAAACCTTGATCAAACCACCCCAAGTCTACACTTCTCTAAAGTGTAGAAGCCAAGTGCTTTGAGCCTATCTTGATAACAAGAGATGCTTCAAACTGGGAATTAACTCCACCCCACCTCACTGCACCCCACCCGACACCATTTCCAAAGTCTCAATAGCATATAAACACTTAAATTCATATGACAATGCTTGATTTGCTAAACGGAGACATTAACCCAATTAAAATAAAATGGCTAAAACCTCTACTAAAATAGTAAACTGGGGAATTTCATAAAATCACACTGATCATTCGTGCACTAACATTGTCAACTGTCATTTCAAATTGAATAACTCACAAGCATTATTTCTGATATCTGTTTCAAGAAGTGTTGAAGGGTCTTCCTTGTATCTATGTGGCCTATTAAAGGGATTAAAAGTTATACATTAAGTCTGGAATCAACAATGGCAGATTACACCCTGCAACACAACCCATTAAGCAACCTCCAGAATGCCACTGTGCACTGTACATTAAACTCAATCTAACACCACATCACATTGCCTTAACAAGATGTAGTACTCCAAGTAAAAATGTGAGGATAAACAAAAGGCCCTTGTTTTGAAGTGTTTTAGAACAATGATTCACTATAATATGGTTCACCCATTGTGAGCTGAGATCAGAAATTCAGGCACTTCCCGGCAACGATTCTATTACCATCTATCTTAATCAAATTTTTAATGTGGTTCCTTGATTAAGGGTCCCCACCAGAGAGCTGGTTACAGAAAGTAAAGCACCTGTGTTGTTGCCAAAATCACTTACTTGTGGTTCGTGAGCTATGTAGGCGATGAATGGAGTGGCTATTTTCTATAAACTACTGGTCCCTGACACATATCTTATGTGACCGTGAGCTCAGGCATTTTTTCAATAATGAAAAAAGTAATCATACCTTACAAAATAGCAAGCATACTCACCAGACCCAGTTACATGTCTTCTATTTATGTTACAATTCTAAAGGGTGTGCAGGAGCAGAGGACCTAGCTGTATATGTGCATGTCATTGAAGGTGGCAGGACAGGTTGAGAGAGCGATTAATAAAGCATATAGTATCCTGGGCTTTATTAACAGGGGCATAGAGTACAAGAGCAAGGAGGTTATAAAAGCAAAATACTGCACAAGCTGGAAATCTGAAATAAACACAAGAAATGCTGGAAATACTCAGCAGGTCTGACAGTATCTGTGGAGAGAGAAGCAGAGTTAATGGCCGGAATTTTACGCCACCCCAACGAGCCAGATGCTGGTGGGAGCGGGGTGGTGTAAAATGAAGCAGGAGGCTCCGGAAGGCCTTCCCGACCTGCTCCCGCCTCCCACCTCCCGCCTCCGCCCCACTTAGGGTGGGGGGGGGATAGGGGGGGTGGTGGCGAAAGGTGGGCCACCCGCCCCAGGCCAATCAAGGCCCTTAAGTTGCCAATTAAGGGCCTTCGCCCACCTCCACGGGTATTTTACATTTTAGCTACATCCAGGGAGAAGATTCGGAGGGCGGAGTTCCGGAGCGATGAGTTTAAAAACCTTACCTCGGGGATTCGCGGCCTACATCCAGGGAGAAGACTCGGAGGGCGGAGTTCCGGAACGGTAAGTATAAAAACCTTACCTCGGGGATTCGCGGCCTACATCCAGGGAGAAGACTCGGAGGGCGGAGTTCCGGAACGGTAAGTATAAAAACCTTACCTCGGGGATTCGCGGCCTACATCCAGGGAGAAGACTCGGAGGGTGGAGTTCCGGAACGGTAATTACCTCGGGTAGAAAAAAAACTGAAAAAGTGACATCACAGGAAAGCTGTGACCTGATTGGCTGGTAGGGAAATGGCACTGAATTTGAAAATAAAACATTGATTAAAATTGATTAAAACCCTAATTATCTAATTAATTAATAAGTAGAGGAGTAACTAAACTGGAGGGAGGAGATTACTGTATTTAGCATTTAATATTTATAGTAAAATCTGGCACTAGGGACCATATAGTTAATTGTAGCTTAATTTAGTAAGGATTTAATAAGTATTAAAGTATTTATTTTAAATTAATTTATTAATTAGTGCTAGAAATGTCAGTTAGAGGGGTAAAGTGCTTCACCTGTGAGATGTGGGAGGTCCGTGACGCTTCCAGCTCCTCACAGACCGCATGGATCGGTTGGAGCAGCAATTGGATGCACTTAGGAACATGCAGGTGGCGGAAAGCATCATAGACAGGAGTTTTAGAGAAGTGGTTACACCCAAGGTGCAGGCAGATAGATGGGGGACTGCTAGAAGGGGCCGGCAGTCAGTGCAGGAATCCCCTGTGGCTATCCCCCTCTCTAACAAGTATACCGTTTTGGATACTGTTGAGGGGATGGCCTATCAGGGGAAAACAGCAGCAGCAGCCAGAGCAGTGGCACCACGGCTGGCACTGTTGTTCAGCAGGGAGGGACAAAGCGCAGAAGAGCAATAGTTATAGGGGACTCTATAGTCAGGGGCACAGATAGGTGCTTCTGTGGACGTGAAAGAGACTCCAGGATGGTATGTTGCCTCCCTGGTGCCAGGGTCAAGGATATCTCTGAACGGGCAGGGGGAATTCTGAAGGGGGAGGGTGAACAGCCAGAGGTTGTGGTAACACATTAGTACTAACGACATAGGCAGGAAGAGTGACGAGGTCCTGCAGGGGGAGTTCAGGGAGTTAGGTAGAAAGTTAAAAAACATGACCTCTAGGGTTGTAATTTTGGGATTACTCCCTGTGCCACGTGCCAATGAGGCTGGAAATAGGAAGATAGTGTAGCTAAACACGTGACTGAACAGCTGGTGTAGGAGGGAGGGTTTCAGATATCTGGATCATTGGGATCTCTTCCGGGACAGGTGGGACCTGTACAAGAAGGACGGGTTGCATCTAAACTGGAGGGGCACAAATATCCTGGCTGTGAGGTTTGCTAGCGTCACTTGGAAGAGTTTAAACTAGTGTGGCAGGGGGGTGGGAACCAGAGCAGTAGGTCAGCAGGTGAAATAACTGTGGGGGAACTAGTAAATAAGGCCAGTAAGACTAAGAGGAAGAGCAGGCAGGGAGATGTTGCTGAGCACAGCGGGACTGGTGGTCTGAAGTGCATTTGTTTCAATGCGAGAAGTATAACAGGTAAGGCAGATGAACTTAGAGCTTGGATTAGTACCTGGAACTATGATGTTGTTGCTATTACAGAGACTTGGTTGAGGGAAGGACAGGATTGGCAGCTAAACGTTCCGGGATTTAGAAGCTTCAGGTGGGATAGAGGGAGATGTAAAAGGGGTGGGGGAGTTGCATTACTGGTTAAGGAGAATATCACAGCTGTACTGCGGGATGACACCTAGAAGGGGTCATACAGCGAGGCAATATGGGCAGAGCTCAGGAATAGGAAGGGTGCAATCACAATGTTGGGGGTTTACCGCAGGCCTCCCAACAGCCAGTGGGAGATAGAGGAGCAGATATGTATACAGATTTTGGAAAGATGTAAAAGCAAGAGGGTTGTTGTGGTGGATGATTTTAACTTCCCCTATATTGACTGGGACTCACTTAGTGCTAGGGGCTTGGATGGGGCAGAATTTGTAAGGAGCATCCAGGAGGGCTTCTTGAAACAATATGTAGATAGTCCAACGAGGGAAGGGGCCGTTCTGGACCTGGTATTGGGGAATGTGCCCAAATTATTGGAGCGGATTCTTCGGGACAGGATTTACGCCCATTTGGAAACAAATGAACATATTAGCGAGAGGCAGCATGGTTTTGTGAAGAAGAGGTCGTCTCTCACTAACTTGTTCGTGTTTTTTGAGGAAGTGACGAAGATGATTGATGAAGGAGGGGTAGTGGATGGTGTCTACATGGACTTCAGTAAAGCCTTTGACAAGGTCCCTCATGGCAGACTGGTACAAAAGGTGAAGTAACACGGGATCAGAGGTGAGCTGGCAAGATGAAGATGAATAGGATGGGAATAGAGGAATACGGACCCCGGAAGTGCAGAAGGTTTTAGTTTAGACAGGCATCAAGATCGGCGCAGGCTTGGGGGGCTGAATGGCCTGTTTCCGTGCTGTACTGTTCTTTGTTCTTTGTTGAAAGCGGGTGTCCTGGAGCCGGGAAAGGCCGCCCGCTAAAAGCGGGCGGCCTCTCAGTGCCCCAGGGATGGGCCCTGACAATCGGGCACCCTGTGCCCGATTAAGCGCCGCCCCTTCTTCCCCAACCACCCCCAGGAACCAAGTCGCCCCCTCTTCCCCTCTTCTCAGAACGACCACCCTTGCCTTGCCGGGGCCCAAGCGATTACCCCCGGCGAGGCAACCAAAACTTACCTTGGATCCCGGCTCCCAGGGATCCTCTTCGGTCGGCTGGGCTGATTGGCCAGCAGCTCAATGAGGCGGGACTTCCTCCCTCAAGCGGGTGGAAGTTCGGCCTCAGACCAATTAAAGCCTGAGGACCCGTAAAAAGCAGGACAGATGCCCAGGTGAGGCGGAAGCGGGTTTGCTACTGACTTTTACGTCAGTGGCCAGCTTCTGTCGCCCAACATAAAATCCAGCCCAACATTTCGGGCCTGAAACATTAACTCAGCTTCTCTCTCCACAGATGCTGCCAGACCTGCTGAGTATTTCCAGCATTTCTTGTTTTTATTAAAGCAAGGAAGTTATGTTGAACTTGTATAAGACACTAGTTTGGCCTCAGGTGGAGTATTATTCCAGTTCTGGGCGTGCACTTTTGGAAACACGTGAGTGTGTTGGAGAGAGTACAGAAAAGATTCATGAGAATGGTTCCAGGGATGAAGAATTTCAGTTATGAAGATAGATTGGAGAAGTTAGGTCTGTTTTCCTTGGAGAAGAGAAGGCTGAGAGGTGAATTGATAGAGGTATTCAATATCTTGAGGGGTCTGGACTGAGTAGATAGAGAGAAACTGCTCTCACTGGTGAAAGGATCGAGAACGAGAGAGCACAGATTTAAAGTATTTGGTAAGAGAAGCAAAAGTGACATGAGGAAAAACCTTTTCATGGAACGAGTGGTTAAGGTCTGGAATGCGCTGCCTGAGAACATGGTGGAGACAGGTTCAATTGAAGCATTCAATGGGGAATTAGACAGTTATATGAAAAGGAAGAATGTGCAGGGTTACGGGGAGAAGGCGGGGGAATGGAACTGAGGAAATTGCTCTTTCAGAGAGTCAGTATGGACACGATGGGCCGAATGGCCTCCTTCTGCACTGTAATGATTCTGTGGTTCTGTGATATTAGTTGGAGTGATATGTGCTCAATATTTTAGGAATTTCTCATCCTTGTGTTCAAATCCATCCATTGCTTCATCCCTGTTACCTGCTACAAACCTACAACTTCCGATAGCTCTGTATTCCTCCAATTCTGGCCTCTTGTGCATCCCTAACTTATATCACTACATTATTGGCAACCATGCCTTCAGTTGTCCAGGTCCTAAGCTCTGGAATTCCCTTCCTACAGCTCTCCACATCTCCTTTACGGCATTTTTAAAAACCTACCTCTTTGACAAAGTTCGACCTCTACCTTGCAGAGGCTGAACTCCAACTCTCAGACACTTCTTCCTACTTCCCCTTGGACCATGACGCCACCACAGATCACTAAGCCATGTCTCCAGGGCTGTCACTGATCTCATCTCCTCCAGAGATATTCTCTCTACAGCTTCCCACCTCATAGTCCTGCAATCTTGATTAGCCTGCTTCTATCTCCTTCCCAAAATCCACAGACAGGAGTGTCCCAGCAGACCCATTGTTTCAGCTTGTTCCTGCCCCACTGAACTTATTTCTTCCTATCTTGACTCTATCTTTTCTCCCCTGGTCCAGTCTCTTCCCACCTACATCCATGACTCTTCTGACGCCCTACATCATTTTGACAATTTCCAGTTTCCTGGCTCTAACTGCCTCCTCTTCACTATGACGTCCAATCTCTCTACACCTCCATCCCGCACTAGGATGGTCTGAGGGCTCTCTGATTCTTCCTTGAACAGAGGTCCAACCAGTCCCCATCCACCACCACCCTCCTCTGCCTGGCTGAACTTGTTCAATGAACTTGTTCTTATATTGAACAACTTCTCCTTCAACTCAACTCACTTCCTTCAAATAAAAGGTGTTGCAATGGGTACCCGCATGGGTCCTAGTTATACTTGTCTTTATGTTGGGTATGTGGAATATTCCTTGTTCCAATCCTACTCAGGCCCGCTCCCCCAACTCTTTCTTTGGTACATCGATGACTGTATCGGTGCCGTTTCCTGCTCTCTCTCTTCACTGGAAAACTTCATCAACTTTGCTTCCAATTTCTACCCTTCTCTCACCTTTACATGGTCTATCTCCAACACTTCCCTTCCCTTCCTCGACTTCTCTGTCTGGGAAAAAGCTGTTCACTAATATTCATTATAGGCCCACCAACTCCCATGGCTACCTTGACTATACTTCCCCATATGCTGCTTCCTGTAGGCACTCCATTCCATTCTCCCAGTTTTTCCATCTCTGACGCATCTGTTCTGATGATGCAATCTTCCCCAACAATGCTTCTGATATGTCTTCCTTTTTCTTCAACCCATTTCTCGCACGTTTGCCCTCATCCCTTCCCCTCTCTCCCAGAACCGCAACAGGGTTCCCCTGTCCTTACTTTCCACCCCATCAGCCTCCACATCCAAAGGATCATCCTCTGCCATTTCCGCCACCTCCAGTGTGATGCCACCACCAAGCACATCTTCTCCTCCCCTCTCAGCATTCCGAAGGGATCATTCCCTCTGCGACACCCTGGTCCACTCCTCCATTAGCCCCGACACCTCGTTCCCCTTCCACGGCAACTTCCCATGCAATCACAGGAGGTGTAATACCTGCCCTTTTACCTCCTCTCTCCTCACCATCCAGGGCCCCAAACACTCCTTTCAGGTGAAGCAGCGATTTACTTGTACTTGTTTCAGTTTGGTATGCTGTATTCGCTGCTCACAATGCTGTCGCCTCTACATTGGGGAAACCAAATGCAGATTGGGTGACCGCTTTGCGGAACACCTCTGCTCAGTCCGCAAGCATGACCCCGAGATTCCGGTTGCTTGCTATTTCAATTCACCACCCTGCTCTCATGCCCACATTTCTGTCCTTGGCCTGCTGCAGTGTTCCAGTGAACATCAACGCAAGCTTAAGTAACAGCACCTCATTTTCCAATTAGGCACTCTACAGCCTTCTGGACTCAACATTGAGTTCAACAATTTCAGACTGGTCTTTTTTATTATTATATTATTTTATTTTATTTTTTAACCATGTGCCTGCCTTAAACTTGGTTTTTCATATTTTTGTTTTTGGACAGAGCTGTTCTTTATTCTGCCATTCACACTCTCTTTGGACTAATGCTTCATCTTTCACCACAACCATTAGCACCCCATGTCTTTGTCCCATGACATCTTTGTCATTTAATCTCTCTTGCCCTCTGCGCTATTACTGCGCTTTTGTTCTCTTCACCCCACCTCCCCACCCACCACCCCTCCTTCCTTTGCTTAAAACACATTACATTTCTAACTTTTGCCAGTTCTGATGAAAGGTCACAGACCTGAAATGTTAACTCTGCTTCTCTCTCCACAGATGCTGCCAGACCTGCTGAATATTTCCAGCACTTTCTGTTTTTATTTTATCTTTGACCACCAAAGATCACCAGTGGTAATATCTCCTTCTTTGGCTCAGTGTCAAATTTGATTATGTTCCTGTGAAGTGCCTTGGGATATTTTACTACATTAAAGGAACTGTATAAATGCAAGTTATTGTTGGTATTATGTACCTGTGCTAGAACTACTTTAAAATATCTCCACATGCATTCCACCTCCCCCATCATTGAACTCTCTTCTTCATTGCTATCTTCATACTATTTTGCTTCACTTATTTTTTCAAGCTGATGCCTTTCCTTCCATTATTCTCTGCATCATATCTTCAGTTCCAGAGCTCCTCGGAAAGGAGTTAATACTTCCCTCCCACCCGATACACTTAAAGATACAATGGATAGCTCAGAATTCCACAGTTGCTACATCACAAGACATAGTGAGCTGTCTCTTCCCACTTCCCAGAAAAAAAGAGGAACCTCAATAATTGTCTCAAATCAGTGAAAGCAAGGATTGATTTACAAGCAGAATGTTTGTTGTGGGATGTCACTATCATTAGAACAAAGAACAAAGAACAAAGAACAGGACAGCACAGGAACAGGCCATTCAGCCCACCAAGCCTGCACCGATCTTGATGCCTGCCTAAACTAACACCTTCTGCACTTCCGGAGCCCATATCCCTCTATTCCCTTCCTATTCATGTATTTGTCAAGATGTCTCTTAAACGTCGCTATCGTATCTGCTTCCACCACCTCCCCTGGCAGCAAGTTCCAGGCACTCACCACCCTCTGTGTAAAAAACTTGCCTCGCACATCCTCTCTAAACTTTGCCCCTCGCACCTTATACCTATGTCCCTCAGTAACTGACTCTTCCACCCTGGGAAAAAGCTTCTGACTATCCACTCTGTCCATTCCGCTCATAACTTTGTAATCCTCTATCATGTCGCCCCTCCACCTCCGTCGTTCCAGTGAAAACAATCCAAGTTTATCCAACCTCTCCTCATAGCTAATACCCTCCAGACCAGGCAACATCCTGGTAAACCTCTTCTGTACCCTCTCCAAAGCCTCCACGTCCTTCTGGTAGTGTGGCAACCAGAATTGCATGCAATATGCAAGTGTGGCCTAACTAAGGTTCTGTACAGCTGCAGCATGACTTGCCAATTTTTATACTCTATGCCCCGACCGATGAAGGCAAGCATGCCGTATGCCTTCTTGACTACCTTATCCACCTGCGTTGCCACTTTCAGTGATCTGTGGACCTGTACGCCCAGATCTCTCTGCCTGTCAATACTCCTAAGGGTTCTGCCATTTACTGTATACTTCCCACCTGCATTAGACCTTCCAAAATGCATTACCTCACATTTGTCCGGATTAAACTCCATCTGCCATTTCTCCGCCCAAGTCTCCAACCGATCTATATCCTGCTGTATCCTCTGACAATCCTCATCACTATCCACAACTCCACCAACCTTTGTGTCGTCCGGAAACTTACTAATCAGACCAGCTACATTTTCCTCCAAATCATTTATATATACTACAAACAGCAAAGTTCCCAGCACTGATCCCTGCGGAACACCACTAATCACATCCCTCCATTCAGAAAAACACCCATCCACTGATACCCTCTGTCTTCTATGACTGAGCCAGTTCTGTATCCATCTTGCCAGCTCACCTCTGATCCCGTGTGACTTCACCTTTTGCACCAGTCTGCCATGCGGGACCTTGTCAAAGGCTTTGATGATATTTCTCAGTCAAGCTTGCAGCTACTTGCAAGTTAAACCAATCGATGGTTTATTCTCAATAAGCTTATTTCACCTATTTAGTGTTTTCATGCGGTTGCTTAAAGGAGGATCAAAGTATCACCAGCCAGCTGTGTCCTTGTCAGAAATATACGAAAAATCAGAAATATGTGAAAAAGGGTTTGACATTGGTGCATTGTTGAAGATCAAGTTCCCAATAATTGTAGAATCATAGAATCATAGAATGGTTACAGCACAGAAGGAGGTCATTTGGCCTGCCGTGTTCATGGCAGCTCTCTATAAGAGTAACTTATCTAGTCCCACTCCCTGTCCTTTCCCCGTAGCCCTGCAAATTATTTCTTTCAGATGCTTATCCAATTCCCTTTTGAAAGACACAATTGAATTTGCCTCCACCATACTCTCATAGTGCATTCTTGATCCTAACCACTCATCATTGATTCTTTTGACAATCACTTTAAACCTGCGTCCTCTGGTTCCCAACCCTTCCGCCAATGGGAACAGTTTCTCTCTATCTACTCTGTCTAGATCCTTCATGATTTTAAACACCTCTATCAAGTTTCTTCTCAATCTCATCTTCTCTAAGGAGAACAACTCCAGATTCTTCAATCTATCCATATAAATGAAGTTCCTCATCCCTGGAACCATTCTCGTCAATCCTTTCTGCACCCTCTCTAAAGCCTTCACATCCTTCTTAAAGTTTGGTGCCCACACTTGAACATGATGCTCCAGTTAAGGCTGAAGCAGTGCTTTATAAAGGTTCATCATAATTTTCTTACTTTTATACTCCATGCCTCCATATATAAAGCCCAGGATCCCGTATGCCTTTTTAACCACCTCCTCAACTTGCCCTGCCACCTTCAATGATTTGTGCACATATACCCCCAGGTCTCTCTGTTCTTGCACCCACTTTATAATTGTATCCTTTATTTTATACTAGCAGAGACCCAGAAAACATTTGCGGTCAAATTAGTATCTTTATTGCATCAGTACTTCTTTAAACACAGGATTTCTAGTTATTCTTCCACCAAAGACTTGAACAGAATCAGAACTTCTCACTCTGGTAAAAGCCGGATAAAGCTCTCCATGTATAAAAACAGGCTGAGGAATATAAATTCAAATTTTATCAGAAGTCTGGTCTTGTGACTTGTTTACAGTCATAGAATATGAAAGTCTAATTGGGAACTGATTTCTCCTGAATTGAAAAGGCAGGTTTACATAAGAACATAAGAAATAGGAGCAGGAGTAGGCCATTCGGCCCCTCAAGCCTGCCTCGCCATTCAATAAGATCATGGCTGATCTGCCCCAGACCTCAACTCCTCTTTCGTGCCAGCTCCTCATAGCCCTCAACTCCCCGATATTTCAAAAATCTATCTACCTCCTTTTTAAATACTTTCAATGATCTAGCCTCCACAACTCTTTGGGGTAGAGAATTCCAGACATTCACTACCCTCTGAGAAAAGAAATTCCTTCGCATCTCAGTTTTAAATGAGTGTCCCCTTATTCTGTAACTATGTCCCCTAGTTTAAGATTTCCCCACAAGTGGAAACATCTTCTCAACATCTACCCTGTCAAGCCCCCTCAGAATCTTGTACGTTCAATAAGATCACCTCTCATTCTTCTAAACTCTAATGAATAAAGGCCTAATCTGTTTAGCCGTTCTTGATAAGTCAACCCCTTCATCCCAGGCATCAGCCTAGTGAATCTCTTTTGAACTGCCTCCAATGCCAGTATTCTTTGTTCTTCTTTGGCCTCTTTGTCTCGAGAGACAATGGGTAAGCGCCTGGAGGTGGTCAGTGGATTGTGAAGCAGCGCCTGGAGTGGCTATAAAGTCCAATTCTAGAGTGACAGACTCTTCCACAGGCGCTGCAGATAAAATTGATTGCCAGGGCTGGTACACAGTTGGCTCTTGCCTTGCGCTTCTGTCTTTTTTCCTGCCAACTGCTAAGTCTCTTCGACTCGCCACACTTTAGCCCTGCCTTCATGGCTGTCCGTCAGCTCTGGCGATCGCTGACAACTGACTCCCATGACTTGTGATCAATGTCACAGGACATCATGTCGCGTTTGCAGATGTCTTTAAAGCGGAGACATGGATGGCCGGTGGGTCTGATACCAGTGACGAGCTCGCTGTACAATGTGTCCTTGGGGATCCTGCCATCTGCCATGTGGCTCACATGGCCAAGCCATCTCAAGCGCCGCTGGCTCAGTAGGGTATATATGCTGGGGATGTTGGCCGCCTCCAAGACTTCTGCGTTTGAGATACGGTCCTGCCACCTGATGCCAAGGATTCTCCGGAGGCAGCGAAGATGGAATGAATTGAGACGTCGCTCTTGGCTGACATACGTTGTCCAGGCCTCGCTGCCGTAGAGCAAGGTACTGAGGACACAGGCCTGATACACTCGGACTTTTGTGTTCCGTGTCAGTGTGCCATTTTCCCACACCCTCTTGGCCAGTCTGGACATAGCAGCAGATGCCTTTCCCATACGTTTGTTGATTTCTGAATCAAGAGACAGGTTACTGGTGATAGTTGAGCCTAGGTAGGTGAACTCTTGAACCACTTCCAGAGCGTGGTCGCCGATATTGATGGATGGAGCATTTCTGACATCCTGTCCCATGATGTTTGTTTTTTTGAGGCTGATGGTTAGGCCAAATTCGTTGCAGGCAGCCGCAATCCTGTCGATGAGTCTCTACAGACACTCTCCAGTGTGGGATGTTAATGCAGCATCGTCAGCAAAGAGGAGTTCCTGATGAGGACTTTCCGTACTTTGGTCTTCACTCTTTGACGGGCAAGGTTGAACAACCTGCCATCTGATCTTGTGTGGAGGAAAATTCCTTCCTCTGAAGACTTGAACACATGTGAGAGCAGCAGGGAGAAGAAGATCCCAAACAGCGTAGGTGCGAGAACACAGCCCTGTTTCATGCCACTCAGGATAGGAAAGGGGTCTGATGAGGCGCCGCTATGTTGAATTGTGCCTTTCATATTGTCATGGAATGAGGTGATCATACTTAGTAGCTTTGGTGGACATCCGATCTTTGCTAGTAGTCTGAAGAGACCACATCTGCTGACGAGGTCAAAGGCTTTGGTGAGATCAATGAAGGCAATGTCGAGGGGCATCTGTTGTTCTCAGCATTTCTCCTGTAGCTGGCGAAGGGAGAACAGCATGTCAATGGTGGATCTCTCTGCTCGAAAGCCACACTGTGCCTCAGGGTAGTCACGCTCAGCCAGCTTCTGGAGCCTGTTTAAAGCGACTCGATTGAAGACTTTCCCCACTATTCTGAGCAGGGAGATTCCACGGTAGTTGTTGCAGTCACCGCTGTCACCCTTGTTCTTATGGAGGGTGATGATAATGGCATCGCGCATGTCCTGTGGTACTGCTCCCTCATCCCAGCACAGGCAAAGCAGTTCGTAGAGTGCTGAGAGTATAGCAGGCTTGGCACTCTTGATTATTTCAGGGGTAATGCCATCCTTCCCAGCAGCTTTTCCACTGGCTAGAGAATCAACGGCATCACTGAGTTCTGATTTTGTTGGCTGTTTGTCCAGCTCATCTATGACAGGCAGAGACTGGGCTGCGTTGAGGGTGGTCTCAGTGACAACATTTTCCCTGGAGTACAGTTCTAGGTAGTGCTCCACCCAGTGGTCCATTTGCTTGTGTTGGTCAGTGATTGTGTCCTCTGATTTAGACTTGAGGGGGGCGATCTTCCTGAAGGTTGGCCCAAAAGTTCTCTTATTACCATCATCCATTCCTCTGATATTTCCGGTGTCGGAGGCCAGCTGAATACGACTGCATAGGTGTTGCCAGTAGTCATTTGCACAGCGCCTGGCTGTTCTTTGTGCAGCGCTTCTGGCTGCTTTAAGTGCTTCAGATGTTAACTCGCTGGGGGCTTTCTTGTAGTTCAACAGTGCAATGCGCTTAGCGGCTATGACAGGTTCCAGCTCTTCAAAGTGAGATTGAAACCAATCTGCGTTCTGCTTCACACGTTTGCCATAGGTGGTCATTGCTGAGTCATAGATGGTGCCTCTGATGTGGGCCCACTTAGTCTCTGCATCCCCTGTAGGAGTGTTTTGAAGGGCTTTTTCAAGTGAATTTAGAAAATTATGTAACAGCTGTGGACAAGAAATTCTGCTCGTGTTGATGCGCGGGTGGCCCTTCTGCTTGGAGTGATGCAGCTTCTTTGGTTTGAGGCTAACCTTGCTGCACACCAGGGAGTGGTCGGTGTCACAGTCCGCACTGTGGAAGCTGCGTGTGATTTGAACGCTGTTTAAAGAGGCTCACCTTGTGACAATGAGGTCTAGCTGGTGCCAACGACATGATCTTGGGTGCCTCCAAGAAACCTAGTGACAGGGTTTTGTATGAAAGAACGAGTTGGTGATGCAGAGGTTATGATAGGTACACAACTCAAGCAGTCTCTGTCCATTCTCATTCATCCTTCCAATGCCATAGCGCCCAAGGCAGGAGGTGGCGGTGGGGAGCAGAGTGTTGTAGCATAGATGCTGAGTAGGTGTACTGGACCAGAGGCGGTGAGCAGTCGGATGAACAGTATGCGTTCCGAGCCATTTGAAGGTGGCTCTATCATACTGAGAAAGGAGTTTCTGATGGCGAAGCCCGCTCCATGCTGTCTTGGTTCTTCAGGATCCCTACCCTGCCAGTAGAAGGTGTAGTCTTGCTCTCTTAGAGATCCGCTCGCAGGGAGGCGTGTCTCCTGAAGTGCTGCAATGTCCACATTGAGTCTACTGAGCTTGTTGTTAATGATGGCGGTCTTCTGAGAATCGTTGATTTGTGTAGAGTCTTCTGACAGGCCAGGACACATAGTTCTGACGTTCCAGCTTGCAAAAAGAAGGGCTGGTACCTTCTTTCCTTTTTTTGTCGTGCTGTTTGGTGCGGTGTTACAGTCCACTTATCAGGCAGTGACCCTGAGCTCCAAGCACCCATTGAAGCAGGTGGACTGTGGTGGGACAGAACCTTACTGACCGGGGGCTGCCCGGTTTGAGGCGGGCGGTAGCTGTCCAGTGAGATGCGATCACCTCTCACAAAGACAAAGGCAACCCGTGGCGCCCAATCTCTACGCCAATTGAGCTAGGCTTATAACCAGTAACTGCTGCCTTCCGTGTTGTTTTGGTCACTGTGACGCGACTATGGAGTGACCTCTCCATGGCGCATGCCTGGGCGGATGTATGGAGGTTGTGAGTTGCCCAAGCGTCAAAACCCCCCTCTCGGCCTTCCTGGTGGGGTCCAAAGGAGTGCAGAGCACGACGTTTGGCACCGGTATGGCTGCAGGAACTGCTGGAAACATGCCAAAGGTGACACATGAACGCCTTCGGGGTTCCGCTCTGGATTTTCTGTTAGGGTTTTGGTCTCTCCCGAGACGCCCAAAAGGCAGTGGGGTTTTAGGGTCCCTGCTCAGAGATAGGTGAATGCCGGTGGGAGGAGGTGGGGGGAAGGGGGTGCGGTGGGGGGAAGGGGGTGCGGTGGGGGGGGGAGGGGGTGCGGTGGGGGGGAGGGTGTGCGAGGGGGAGAGGGTGGAGGGAAGTGGGTGGAGGGAAGGGGGTGCGAGGGGGGCTGCAGGGGGGTAGGGGAGGGGGTGCAGGGGAGGGGGATGCAAGGGGGGAGATGGGAAGGGGTATCTCGGGTGTTACGATGGCGTCCCCCACATATAGAGCCTCGGTCTTGTCGGCTACCAGACCTTTGAAGATCTTTGGGATCAGGATTGGCAGCTTGATTTCCCTGCCTCCCTTGATGCTGATCCCCTGACTGTGGCGCTGTTCCTCCGATTGCGCAGGGCATCTGGCTGAAAAACCTGAGCGTTGTCACTCAAGCCGTTGATCACGGGCGCGCTGTTGGATCTCCGCAGGCCACCGCCGCCATCACTCAGAGGCAGCAGCACCAGGAGCTCCAGCTCCTTCTTCCCCTGAGCTGACTGATGATCCAAAAGTTCAGGACTGAGAAAATGGTTGAGCAGGAGCAGTGTTGCTAAGTTTTATCAACTTAAGTTTGTGACTGGTGAATTATTCGAATAAATTTAAAGCGCTAGAAAGTAAGGGCTGAAATTCCTACTATTAATAAATATTTATCAAAAAATGATTGCTTGTTTCCAGCTGCTTTCTCTAATCTTCAAATAGTGGCATGCCTAATAACTGAGAACAAAGTCCTATTTCCCTAGAAAGGATTATCTGTAACAGCTAACTCTGAATACGGCAACCAAAACTGTACAGTACTCCAGTTGCGGCCTCACCAACACCCTGCACAGTTGTAACAAGACTTCCCTATTTTTAAATTCCAACCCCCTAGCAATAAAGGCCAAAATTCCATTTGCCTTCTTAATTACTTGCTGCACCTGCATGCTAACCTTTTGTATTTCATGCACAAGAACACCCAGATCCCTCTTTGCTGCACTTTTTTGAAGTCTCTCTCCATTTAAATAATAATCTGCCTTTTTTTTAGAGATGCAGCACTGAAACAGGCCCTTCGGTCCACCGAGTCTGTGCCGACCATCAACCACCCATTTATACTAATCCTACATTAATCCCATATTCCTACCACATCCCCCATAATTCCCCTACCACCTACCTATACTAGGGGCAATTTATAATGACCAATTTACCTATCAACCTGCAAGTCTTTGGCTGTGGGAGGAAACCAGAGCACCCGGCGAAAACCCACGCAGTCACAGGGAGAACTTGCAAACTCCGCACAGGCAGTACCCCGAATTGAACCCGGGTCGCTGGAGCTATGAGGCTGTGGTGCTAACCACTGTGCCACTGTGCTGCCCTAAAAGCAGCGCCCGAACATGCACAAGAACACCCAGATCCCTCTGTGCTGCACTTTTATGGAGTCTCTCTCCATTTAAATAATAGTCTGCCTTTTGATTCTTCCTACCAAAGTGCCTGACCTCACCCTTTCCTACAGTAAACTCCATCTGCCAAGTTTTTGCCCACTCACTCAACCTATCTACATCCCCTTGCAGATTCCTTAGGTCCTCATCACAACTTGCCCTCCCATCTATTTTTGTATCGTCAGCAAATTTGGATATATTACACTCGGCCCCCTCCTCCAAGTCATTAATATAGATAGTAAATAATTGAGGGCCTAGGACTGATCCTTGTGGCACTCCACTAGTTACGTCTTTCCAACCTGAAAAAGACCCATTAATCCCGACTCTTGGTCTTCTGTGAGTTAACCAATCCCCAATCCATGCTAATACATTACTCCCAATACCGTGAACTCCTATCTTGTGCAATAATCTTTTATGTGGCAACTTATCGAATGCCTTCTGGAAATCAAAATACACTACATCTACCGGTTCCCCTTTATCAACTCTGCTTGTTATATCCTCAAAGAGCTCTAGCAAATTTGTCAAACATGATTTCCCTTTCACAAAACCATGTTGACTCTGATTACGTGAAGCTTTTCTAAATGTCCTGCTATTTCTTCCTTAATAATGGACTCTAGCATTTTCCCAATGACCGATGTTAGGCTGACTGGCCTATAGTTTCCTGCTTTTAGTCTCTCTCCCTTCTTGAACAGGGACATCACATTAGCAACTTTCCAATCTGCTGGGACTCTCCCGTAATCCAGTGAGTTCTGGAATATTTTGACCAATACCTCCACTATCTCTGCAGCCATCTCCTTTAAAACCCTTGGATGTAGGCCATCAGGTCCTGGCGACTTGTCTGCCTTTAGTCCCATTAGTTTGTCAAATACTTTGTCCCTCATGATAGAGACTGTTACAAGATCTTTCCTCCCATTAGCTCCTTGCTTATCTGATATCTGTGGGATGTTTATATTGTCCTCCACCGTGAAGCCTGATGCAAAATATCGGTTTAAATTATCTAACATTTCCTTGTTCCCCGTTATCAATTCTCCAATCGCATCCTCCAAGGGTCCCACGCTCACTTTAGCTACTCTCTTTTAACATACCCGTAGAAGCTCTTGCTGTTTGTTTTTATATTTCTTGCCAATTTACTTTTATAATCAATTTTCTCCCTCTTTATTAGCTTTTTAGTCATCTGCTGCTGGTTCCTAAAAAAATTCCCAATCCTCTGGCCTAGCACTAGTTTTCGCTGCTTTGTGTGCCTTAGTTTTTGATTGGATATTCTCCTTAACTGCCTTTGTTAACCACGGGTGGTTCATCCTTCTCATCGAGTCCTGCTTTTTGACCGGGATAAATTTTTGCTGAGTGTTATGAAATATCTGCTTAAATGTCTGCCCCAGCTCATCCACTGACCTTCCCCTTAGTCTATGTTCCCTGCCCGATTTGGACAACTCTTTCTTCATACCTCTGTAATTGCCCTTGTTTAAGTTGACATCTCATATGAAAAAACAACACCTCCAACAGCGCAGCATTCCCTCAGTATTGAAGTATCACACTAAAATATGTACATATGTCTCTGGAACAGGATTTCAACCCATAACCTTCTGACTCAGAGGTGACATTGCTAATAATAAGCCACGATGACAATTAACCTTGATCAGATTTATTGAATTTCCTTTCACAACTTACTCACAACTTCTGGGTTGCTAGTTGTAAATTGAAATCTCCCTCCAAGTTTATGGCTTTCCCCCAATATCACCGTATGGGAATATCCTACCGCTTCAAATAAAGTTTAACAGCACAGATATGTTTTGCATGGCGAGGATGCAGCACTGCGTTTCATGTGATATGATATTTTCACTGTGCTGGAATTGGACTGGCACAGTCACCTGTGAGAGGGCCTCATCCTCCCTGATCATTTCTCCTTATGTAAATCCGCAGTGATACTTTATGTTTTGAAAACAGTTTTTTGGATGGTTCTTCCTTCAACTGTGGAGGGCTCCAGTAGAGTCATGTGGAATGGCTGGAGCAGAACTCCAAATGGTCACAGGGAGTCTGATTGACAGCGTATCCCACTCTGTGCATATGTTAATCATCCAGGGTGTTGGCCAAGACCACCGGTTTGAGTTGGGTCAACACTGTGTGCCAAAATGTAATCATTTCAGGACTGTACTGAATACTCAAAACTCTACTGTTCTCCGTTCCATATAAGTCTCCATCTGGACTCATAAAAACGATCTGCAGGGAATGGCGTGCGGATTCCCACTGAAAATAAGATCATTCCCACGTGTTAATACATTTCTAGCTAGCTTTCAAAATGTAAGCCCAGCTTTCTCCACTGTGGGTATAGCATAATACATATGCTCTTTTGTAAGTGCTTATTTTCCTGCTTGTCAGCTGTATTCCTTTTGGTGGATTTAATTTACATTAATATTATTTCAGGACGATTCCTTCCCAAGGTGCAAAGGAAGTCAACAAAGAAATGAATAAAGTCACCTAAAATCAGACTTGCAGGATAGCCTACCTAGTTGATAATCCAGAAAGAGGACTGATGGGGAGAGAGATTGAGGTGGCTTACAGAAATGTGCTAGCTGTGGCTCAGTGGGAGATGAGAACAGAAAGTGCTGGAAATACTCAGTAGGTCTGGCAGCACCTGTGTAGAGAGAAACAGAGTTAATGTTTCAGGTCTGTGACCTTTCATCAGAACTGGCATGAGTTAGAAATCTAACAGTCTTTGAGCAAGTGAAGGGGTGGGGGGGTGGGGAGGGGAGAAGAAGAACAAAAGGGAAGGTCTGTGATAGGACGGAGGGCAGGAGAAATTAAATGACAGAGGTGTCATGGAACAGAATGCAAATGGAGTGCTAAATAGTTGCAGTAAAAGACAAAGCATTTGTCCAGAGAGAGTGCTAATGGCAGAATAATGAACAGCACTGTCTGAAAGCAAAAACATGAAAAACAAGTTTAAGATTAGCACATGGTTAAAAAATAAATAATAAAAAAATGAAAATATATAAAAATAATAAGTAATAATGGGGCTCATGTTCTGAAATTATTGAACTCAATATTGAATCTAGAAGGCTGTAGAGTGCCTAATTGGAAGATGAGGTGCTGTTCCTCGAGTTTGCATTGAGCTTCAGTGGAATAGAAGGACAGAAATGTGGGCATAAGAGCAGGATGGTGAATTAAAATGGCAAGCAACTGGAAGATCAGGATCATGCTTGCGGATTGAGTGGAGATGTTCTGCAAAGCAGTCACCCAAACTGCATTTGGTCTCTCCAATGTAGAGGAGACTGCTTTATGAGCAGCAAATGCAGTATACTAAATTGAAAGAGGTACAAGTAAATCACTGCTTCACTTGGAAAGAGTATTTGGGGCCTTGGATGGTGAGGAGAGAGGAGGTAAAAGGGCAGGTATTTCACCTCCTGCGATTGCATGGGAAGGTGCCGTGGGAAGGAGCCGAGGTGTGGGGAGGATGCAATGAGAAGCTTTTTTATGTTGTCTGATGCAACATAAATGAGATGCGTGGAGTTTAGTTGATTGAAGATCTCAAAACAGGTTTATTAACAGCTAACAAGTATATACAGTGCTGAGCTATCTATTTACATGACTTGCCTCTTGGTGTTATAGTTACAGAGTGAGACTGGCATGTAGTCATATGACTGCATCCTGGCACTTTGCTTGTTAGCATACTAAGAACATAAAGCTACATTATTCGTAAAGGCAATCACACAACATCCCCCTTCTTTCCAAGGATAGGTCTTGTATGCTAAAAGTAAGAAACACATAACATTAGATAACATCAAAATTATTTACACATGGATAGCAATTATGAACTTTACAAGTATAGAGGCTCAAAAGTCCACATATCGTCTCTGTGATTTGACAACTCTTGCTCAGGGACTTTGCATCTCATCTGTTGCTGTTCTTTCTGAAGTTTCTCCCTCTCTACATTCAGTTTCTGTTGCTCTGCCTTCAGCATGCTAACATACTCTGTTGCTTTTCTCAAGATGACCACTTTCGGGGCTTTGTCATTCTTGGAAAGTTCCGGCACTTCATCTCGAAGAGGCAGTAGACAATGCTTCAACTCATTTCTCCTCTGCCTCTTCAGGACATTGCATGTCCTTCGCCTCTCCTCATCCTCCGTGTCTGAAGGCTTGGGGCTCAAGGTCAAGGACTTGTTGGGGGAAGATTACTTGGAGATACCTATCTGTTCTGGCTCATTGTGGTGCTGGCGGTTCTCTAGAGAGAAGTGAAGGCATAGCATAGTTGAGCTGTTGCTGGGTTTCCAGATTGCACTGTTTGATGCTGGTCAGAGTCTGCAAGCGGGCTCCAGTCCTTGGAGAATTCCTCTTGGCAATGCTCTCATGGATGGTTATGATGTTAAGGTCTTTGCACACTGGTAGTCATGCCACCGCTGGTCCACTCATGTCTACTAGGTAGAATGTTTGTGGTTTCCATGCCGACTTGCCATATCTGCATTGCATTGTCAATGTGCCACTGCAAGGGATGGGTGACCCATTCTATGCAAATAGTTTGTCAGTTGTCAGTTGTATCATCGATCTCCAATGACTCCGGTACATATCTTTGAGGATTTGACCTGGTAGGATATTTGCACTAGTGTCAATCTTGACCTTGAGTGTGTGTTTTCCAGCTTTCTTTGGGCACGTGATGTAAATAGTGGCGAAAGCTTCCAGTTGCTTGACTTCATCAACATGATGTGTCAAGTTCACAATGTGGAATGCTTGCACATCTTCTGACTGAGATTTACTTCTCTCCAGCTCTTGTCTGAGGTCTGTTTTGCTGTGGACCTCATGTATCGACTTGCGTTTTTACAGGTCTCTGGTGCTTTTCTTGCTGTTGTTGCTGTGTTGCTGTGGCCTGTCTTCCGTTGGCTCGGGTCCTCCACGGCTTCTGGCTGTGTCTTTGGAGCCAGAATTCCTGCACAGGTGGGCCCAGTGTTCTTATATGCTGCACACCTTACACAGGTCTCAAAATGTAAGGCAATTTCGCTGTGAGTGGGACCAACCACACTTACCACACAGTTCCTTGCTCTTTTCGACCTGGTTATGGTGCTGATACTTTTGGCTGTACCCAGTGCTTGCAGGTGATGTTGTCCAGCTACAATGGCTTTGTATTTCCTGCCATCTTCCATCAGTGCATTGATGCTGTGACCTTTCATTTTCCCCAAGAGATCTTTCTGAAACGCTTCAAAGGGTGTTGATACAATCACCAGATCCATTATTTGGTCTAACATCTCAGCTTCTGAGAAGTTGCATTCATTACCTTTGCTACGGCATCTGCTTACGCACTGGTTTATTGATTCCCGTGGCCGTTGCCTGTAGGACATCAATTCCAGGAGGTGAATTTGAAAATTCACTCTTAATCTGAGCTGATTTTCCAGAACTTTCCATAGCTTTGCTAGATCTTTCTGGTCCTCCTCAGATATGCCTGAGGTATTGATTCTGTGCAATCCCTCATTTCCAATCACTATCATTATTTTTAGAGTTTGCTTCTTTGTTTCTACCATCACTTAGTCTGTGAAGCATAACTGCATTCTCTGTTTGAACAGTTGGAACTCAGATAGGATATATGTGGCTTTCCAGTTCATGTTGTGAAACTTGGAATCCATCTTTCTGCTATTCTTTTGCTTTAAAACCTGCTTTAAGAATTTGCTTTGTGACTCTGTACTGCTTTCCCCTTTAAGAACCTCTCCTGGCTGATTTGATTGATAACAACAGCTTGTCTATTTGTCTAGCTTCCAGCAATAAGCCTGTTTGTTTGTACAGCTGTCCAATAGGTATTTCAAGTGCCTTTTTGCTAGTTCATTTATACAGCTGATCAATTGGCAATTCTTAAGGCTTGAGTGGTTTTATGAGTTTTTTAAAATTCTGGTTGAGTGAACGAAAGCCCTTCACGCTTGAGTGATTTAATGAGGTTTCTTTTTACAGCTCTAGCTGCGAGCTGTGTGAATGGAGGATTCCCGCACTTTTCACTGTCCGGCACCTTCTGTAATAGTACCGACCACTGTTCAGCCTGGGAGGAGGGTCGGGTCTTCCTTTTTTTAAACAGAGGCTTTGAAAAAGATAAATTTTTAGGCACTTCAGAGATTTTTTGAAAAAAATTGATCTGCTGAAGGACTTCAAAGCAGTTTTTTTTAAAGCAGTATCCTTCGCCCATCAGCAGAATGCCTCACCTGATTTCCTTGCAGCCTGTCATTCAACTCTATCTTCTACAGCTTGAGATAAGTGTTTTCTTCTTTCCTTTTTTGGGGCCAATATTTTTCTTTAACTTTCTCCCTTCCAGCTGTAGGGAGGTAGTTTATAAAAAGCTGTTTCCCTGTGGTCTTCAAACTTGGATTTTTTTCTTCCTACCACAGCTGCCACCATGTAATGAGAAGCTTTTTTTATTTTGTCAGATGCAACATAATTGAGATGCTTGGAGTTCAGTTTATTGAAGATCTCAAAACAGATTTATGAACAGCTCACAATTATACACAGTGCAGAGCCACCTATTTACATGACTTGTCTCTTGGTGTTACAGTTACAGAGTGAGACTGGCAAGTAGTTACATGACTGCAACCTGGCACTTGGCTCAATAGCATCCGAAGATCTTAAAGGTACATTACTCTTAAAGGCAATCATAAAACAGAGAAGTAGACCAGCGTGTTGTGGAGGAATGATCCCTTTGGAATGCTGACAGGGGAGGGAAGGGGAAGATGTGTTTGGTGGTGTCATCATGCTGGGGTTGGTGGAAATGACAGAGGATGATCCTTTGGATGTGGAAGCTGGTGGAGTGGAAAGTGAGGACAAGGTTCACAGACCTGAAATGTTAACTCTGTCCCTCTCTATACCAATGCTGCCAGACCTGCTGAGTATTTCCAGCACTTTCTGTTAGCATTCTGAAGGGACTGTTCCCTACGCAACACCCTGGTCCACTCCTCCATCACCCCGACACCTTGATCATTTCCCACAGCTCCTTCCCATGCAATCGCAGGAGGTGAAATACCTGCCCTTTTACCTCCTCTCTCCTCACCATCCAAGGCCCCAAACACTCCTTCCAGGTGAAACAGCGATTTACTTGTACTTCTTTCAATTTATTATACTGTATTCGCTGCTCACAATGTGGTCTCCTCTACATTGGAGAGACCAAATGCAGATTGGGTGACTGCTTTGCAGAACAGCTCCGCTCGGTTCACAAGCATGATCCCGAGCTTCTGGTTGCTTGCCATTTTAATTCACCATCTTGCTCTCATGCCCACATTTCTGTCCTCAGCTTGCTGCAGTGTTCCACTGAAGCTCAACGTAAGCTCAAGGAACAACACCTCATCTTCCGATTAGGCACTCTACAGCCTTCTGGACTCAATATTGAGTTCAATAATTTCAGAACATGAGCCTCATTACTTTTGTTATTTTTTTTTTTCATTTTTATATATATTTTTTATTATTTATTTTTTCACCATGTGCTAATCTTAAACTTGTTTCTCATGTTTTTGCTTTCAGACAGTGCTGTTCATTATTCTGCCATTAGCACTCTCTCTGGACAAATGCTTTGTCTTTTACTGCAACTATTTAGCACTCCTTTTGCATTCTGTTCCATGACACCTCTGTCATTTAATTTCTCCTGCTCTCCGTCCTTCCCTTTTGTTCTTCTTCTCCCCTCCCCCCTTTTCACTTGTTCAAAGACTGTTAGATTTCTAACTTTTGCCAGTTCTGATGAAAGGTCACAGAACTGAAACGTTGGCCGGGATTTTACTAAGCTCCCGTTGTCAGGCTCCTTGGCAGGGTAGGGGTGGGCTGGAAGATGATTCTGGCAACAGCCCACCACAGAGCCCACACCGGGAGGGCCAGGCCCAATCTTCCCAGCAGCGGCAAGGCTCCGTGGCAGTCCCCCCACCGCCGCTTGGCGACGGGACCCAGATTAAAATATTCAAATCAGCAGAATGCATACATATAAATAACATTGACTCCAATCTTACCATCGGGTCATGATCTTCTGAGCGGCGGCTGGCACTCATATGCCTTCACTTTCCCATCTGGGGAAAGCAGGCACCACAGTGGTGGGGAAGGGGGGATCTTAAGGTTTTTAGTGTGGGGGCTATGGGGTCAAATTTACATCATTCATGTAGGGATGGTGGGAAGGGGTGACCTGTGCACTTCGTTCAGTTTGGAGATGGTATGGTCAAGTGTGGATGGTAAGTGCTTTGGGGGGGTGGGGGCAGTGGAGAAGAGGGAAAATAATGAATTTTATTTTATTTGGGGGGTAGGAAAGCGGCAGCAGATTTTTAATCAGTACATTGGGGGGATATAACTTCAAAAATTTAAATTAGCCAGCAGGGCTTTACAAATGGCACCAACGTGCACAAGCCATTGCCGGTGTCGGAGAGCCCGCCCCCTCCACGTGATTGGAGGTGGGGCAGCCCAACCGGCATAATAATGTGGGTAGCCATGAAGAAGATCACTGTGGCAGGGTGGCGGGCCGCCATTTTCTTTGCCCGCTGCCACTCCTGGTGGTGAGTGCATAAAATCCAGCCTGTTCATACAGATGCTGCAAGACCTGCTGAGTATTTCCGACATTTTCTGTTCTCATTTCAGAGTTCCAGCATCTGCAGTATTTTGCTCTTATCTGAGTTGGGAGAGTTGTGTGTTCAAGTCCTGGTCTAGAGATCTGAGCCTGTAATCTAGGCTGACACTTCAGCTATTGGAGGTGCCAGCTTTTGGATGTGATATTAAACTGAGGCCCCAGCTGCACTCTCAGGTAGATGTAAAACATCCCCTGGCATTGTTTTGAAGAAGAACTGAGGAGATCTTTCTGGTATCCTGGCCAATATTTATCTCTTGCCCAACATCATTAAAACAGATTATCTGGTTTTAGTCACATTGCTGTTTCAGGGACCTTACTGTGCACAAATTTGCCATTACACTCACTGCATTACAACAATGACAATATTTCATTAGCTGTTAAGCACTTTGGGACATCCTGAGGCTATATAAATGCAAGTTCTTTCTTTGTTCAGTGCCTTTTTACAGGCAGACAGTTGTTGTGCTTCAGTTTTAGCAGAGCTGCTAACATTTTGCCAAATTTCTTAGTTATGATTCCCATGGTTTTGGCCAATAATGTGGCCTAAATCCAGAAACATCACCCCTCCTAACCATCTCAGCTGATCCTGGGTCTTACCACATTCATATACATTTCTTTCCCACATCCTTTAATCTGTGCCTAATCACCAGCCACAAGGCATTACTTTCTTTAGCTAATATGTCATTATAGCCTGTCACTCTTTGGCATGAACTTTAGTACAATGTTGTACTGTTTCCTTCTGCATTATGGAGCAAGCCTTGTACACTACAGTAATACATGGGTGGAAAAACTGCTACTTAAGCCATCATTGATGAGTCAGCTCTTTCCAAGCAGGAAATCTGACTCCCAGGAATTGGCGCTGAATGCTGCATTGCCCAGGATACATTAGCCAGACATAACACCCAGCGCTATAGGTGTCAGCCTTGGCTTAGTCAGTCACATTCTCAGAACACTGTTGGTTCAAGTCTCAGTCCAGAAACATGAGCACAAAATCTAGATTGACACTCCAGTTCAATACTGAGGAAGTGCTGCATTGTCAGAGGTACCATCTTTCAGATGATATGTTAAACTGGGGTCCTGTCTCTCAGGTGGGCATAAAAGATCCCAAGGCACTATTTGAAGAAGAGCAGGGGAAATCTCCCTGATGTCCTGGTCAATATTTTTTCCTCAACCACTAAAACAGAATTTTTGGTCATTATCATATTGCTGTTTGTGGGACCTTGTTGTGTGCCTATCAGCTGTCACATTTCCTACATTACAACAGTGACTATGTTTCAAAAGAATACTTGATTAGCTGTACAGCACTTTGGAACTTCCTGAGATTGTTAAAGGCTCTGTATAAATACCAGTCTTTCTTTCTTTCTGTTGCCCTTACTTCATGTGGAGAACGTGACATTGATAAATGGTGGCTCACAGAGACACACTGTACCCAGTCTGTGCTTCTTGCATTGTGTTCACAATGCACATTGGAAATTTAGCTGGATTGGGCCTACTCTGGGATCAATCTGAAACTGTTAGTATATCATGATGTATTCATGAATATTTTTCATATTTCATAGAGATGAGAAAAAAAAATAAAATCTGCTTGCCTCTCAGCTAGTCTTCATTTAAAATCATTATCGTGCCTCTGTTCTTAAGGCTTTAATTTCATTTCTTTGCTAATTGTGCAGTATAAGCAGAGCAATAATGCAGGGGGCTGGGATATAATTTGTGTCTCGCTTACAACACTGAGTGCAACTTGCAGATCACCCGATTTGAGTGATATAAATTTTCATCACATCATGTGTCCTTTATATTGCTCAGACTGTGAACAGAGCTGTAGCAGAAGTTTGGGTTAGTTTGCTTTATTGATTCTCCTGCACTTTGAACAGGTGGGATGTCAGTCATACATTTATCTCATACATCCACTGTTGTAAACAAAGTTAAGAGATATTATACACAATAAACATAGTTAGCAAAAGTTAAGCACAATTGGCTGTACACTCCCTATTGTCCCGGAAGGTAATCATTTGCTTCTTCTTGCTAAATTAAACATAGTAACACTGTAATGTATTTCTTGCAGAAGAGCATCAGTCTGTCCAACCGGCTCATCCAAGCATCCTTCACTTGCCCTGTGAAATGTCTCTATATCTTATTAGTAAAATGTAATAGAAAGAAATATACACAGTGCCTTTCACAAACTCAGGATGTCCAAAAGTGCTTTACAATCCATGAAGTGTTTTTTTTTTGAAGTGTATTCACTGTTGCAATGCAATGTAGGAAGAACAGCAGGCTATTTGTGCACAGCAAGGTCCCCTGAACAGCAATGAGACAAATAACCAGATAACTGGCACAAAACTGGGCTTGGTAGTTCTTTTCTTTTTCTGCCTTACCTTACCCTGTAAGCTCCTTGACATCCATGGGACTTTGGATTTAGTCATCCCTTTTCCTTTGTGGGAACATGCTTACTCTGAACCCCTTGAATCTTCCCCTTGAATGCCTCCTACTGCTGTGACACTGATTTACCTTCAAGTAGCTGTTTCCAGTCCATTTTCGCTAAATCAATCCTCAGCTTAGTAAAATTGGCCTTGCCCCAATTGAGAACTCTAACTCCTGTTCTATCCTTGTCCTTTTCCATAATTATTTTAAAACTAACTGAATTATGATCACTACCACCAAAATGCTCTCCCACTGCCACTCCTTCCACCTGCCCATCTTCATTTCCTAAAACTAAGTCTAAAACTGCATCCTCTCTTGTTGGACTTGCTACATACTGGCCAAAAACATTCACCTGAATGCATCTCAAGAATTCTGCTCCCTCAATTCCTTTCACACTAAAACTATCCCAGTTAATATTGGGGTAGTTAATATCCCCTACTATTACTGTCCTATTGTTCTTGCACTTCTCAGAGATTTGCCACGAATCTGCTCTTCTGTCTCCCTCTGACTATTTGGGGGTCTATAGTACACTCCACTCCCAACAGTGTGATTGCCCCTTTTGTGTTCCTTAGCTCAATCCATATGGCCTCATTTGATGAGCCTTCCAACATATCATCCCTCCTCACAGCTGTAATTGTTTCTTTGACCAAAATTGCCACACTTCCTCCTTTCTTATCCCCCTCCCTGTCTGAAAACCCTGTAACCAGGAACGTTGAGCTGCCATTCCTGTCCCTCCTTAAGCCATGTTTTATTTGCTATACTTCTTGCATTGAAATAGATATCCTTGAGCACTGCCAAACTCTTGTTTAATTTTCTAACCTTTGTTTCTTCTGTCTTCCAGACTCAACCATTAATTTTCTTCTTTCCATTTTCATTTCTGATTTTGTCTCAACTGAGTCTACCCTCAGGTCCCCATACCTCTACCAAACTAGTTTAAGCCCTCACCAACAGCACCAGCAAAATGTCCTGCAAGGAACTCAGTCCCAGCTCTGTTCAGGTGCAACCCGTCCGGCCGATACAGGCCCCATCTCCTCCAGAGCTGGTCCCAATATCCCAAGAATCTAACTTTTCCTCCTGCACCATCTTTCCAGCCACATATTCATTGGTTTTATTCTTCTGTTCCTGTACTTGCTTGCGCGTGGCACTGGGAGTAATCTGGAGATTACTACTTTTGAGGTCCTGCTTGCTCATTTCTTACCTAGCTCCCTAAATTCTGACTGCAGGAACACATCCCTCTTTCTGCCTCTGTCATTGGTTCCGAAGTGGACCATAACTGCTGGCTGTTCACCCTCCCCTACAGGATGCTCTGCAGCCGCTCAGTGACATCCTTGATCCTGGCACCAGGGAGGCAACACATCATCCTGGATTCCTGTCGGCGGCCAGAGAAACGCCTGTCTGTTCCCCTGACTATTGAATCTCCTATCGCTATGGCTCCCCCAGTCTTCCCTGTACCCCACTGTGCAGCTGAACCACCCGTGGTGCCATGGACTTGGCTCCGGCTGCACTCCCCAGATCAGCCATCACTCTCATCAGTGTTCAGAACTGAATACCTGTTGGAGAGTGTGACGCACTCAGGGATCTCCTGCACTACCTGCCTGTTTCTTTTTGGCTGCCTGGCAGTCACCCATTCCCTCTCTCCCTGCATACTCTAAGATGTGGGGTGACCACATCTATAAACGTGCTATCCACGTGGCTCTCATCCTCATGAATGCACCACAGTGACGCCAGCTGCTGCTTAAGTTCCAAAACCCAGAGCTCAAACTGCTGAAATTGACAACACTTTCTCCACAAATGGTTATCCAGGATACGGGAAGCATCCTGGAGCTCCCACATAGTACAGGAGGAGTACTCTCGAGGCTGAAGAAACCCTGCCATTCCTTTAATTATTAGTTGACCCTTTGCTATTGCTAAAAATTAGAAATGTTACCAATTTTGAAACACCTTGCAACTATAAATAAAATCTTACTAATACTGATAAATCCTACTACTAATCAATACAGTTTACTAGTTAAAATAAACCTTACTCAAAAAAGATAATTCTCACCAGCTACTCACTTGTTCCTTATTATTAAAACTTATTGTTTTTAAACTCGTTTTTAGTCTGCCAGTGTTAAGATGCTATAACCCAGCTATTTATAGATACTCACTAACAGCAGTTACTCACCAAACAATCACCTTGCAGTTTTCTTGTGATGTCACTGTTCACTTTTTTTTCAAACTCAGGCGTGCCTGGATTCCTGTCGCTGCTCTCCCGGAAAGTAAGTGCTGTAGGCCGTGATCCTCGGCCTTTATTTAATTGCTCCCTTCTCGGTATTCCTCCCACAGATCCGCTCCTGTCTGCTGCTCTCCCTGAATATCCAACTTGGCTTCCCCATCATCACAGCTTTTCCAAAACTTTTTCATTCCAATCTAGTGAACCTTCATTTTTAGCACAAAGAAAAGCTTTGGGAATAATAATAATTTCCCTCCATTTTGCTAATCCTAACCAATTCCACCATCTCAGCCACACCCCCATGCCATTTCCTCCATCTCATGCCATCCCCATCCCATTTCATCCTTCCCATGCCTTCTCTCCCATGCTATCTCCATCCCATGCCATCCCCATGCCATTCCATCCCTGTCATGCCATCCCCATCCGTCCCATCAATCCCATCCCATTCCATACGGAAACAATCTCTCCAGCCAGGGTAAATTTGTTGTTATGCTCCCCTTACCTTTCACTGTTTTTGTTCTCCCCAAACTCCAGCCTGCTCTCGCTGCAGCCACCAACAGTTGGCAGCCTACGTGCATCACACACTACAATGCTCCACACGCCCAATGTGCCTGTGTGTGTGTGCACCAACAGAAACCCTCCTTAAACTGACCAATCAAAATAGTCTAGACAGACAAAAAAAACAAGTATTATTATTATAGATGTACTTATATCTGTGTGTTATTTAAAAATGCATTTTGTATATGTGTTTATTAGTTTCCAAGAATTTGATTTTACCTGTCTGTATGTTGTTTATCAATATATTTATCTCTGTGTTGTTGCTCAGTCTCTCTATCAGTTGTAAATGTTGTTCTGTGAAGCTTTGTTCCCTAATCATCTCCAGTTTAATCATTTCCCATGATCTTGAGGGTGTCTCTTGCGATAAATTAGCTTGAGTGGCAATGCCTGGTGTCAATGTGTGAGCGTGTGTGTGTGTGTGTATATATATGAGTGTATGTGTGTGTGTGTGTGTGTGTTCATCAGGAGAAACTGCACTGTTTGAAGATCTACCAATAATTACAATAGCACAACAGATATTTATTACAAAACCAGTGCAACAGAACCGTTATTTACAATATTTACATATGTACAAATCATGTTGAGAAGAGGATCAGTTCGAAGAGGAGGTGGTGGAGGAAGATCTGGGCCTTGGTCTCTTTAGGCTTTATTCTGGCACTCGATAGCAGCAGTTGATTGTGCAGTTCTTCCACCAGGTGGCCCACCGGCTGACTTAGGAACATGATGGCTGCCAGGAGGAACATTGACAAGACCTTCGCATTATCTCGGAGCTGCTCCTGGTCATCATTGAAAAATGGTTCACAATCCAAGACGTAGTCATTCACCCTGTTGGGGAAATCTTGGACCAAATGGCGAGAGATGCTTTTGAGGACGTCCCCGTATCTCCCATTGCACTCCTCTAGATATCATTCAATTAAGGAGGACCCCTTCACTGATCCAATAAGTGGGAAGATCACCCACAGTGCTGAACTGCAAGATCGGGTGATCTCCTCATTCTTTCCATCCAGTTGCAACAACAAGCGCACCAGGGAGGAATGGATCTGCTGGGAGAATAAAGACGTGGACCCACCAATTCCACACTTGGTCAAGTTCCCCGACACGGTGAATGCTTCCACCCACACTCTCTCGACTCACCCCCGAAGAGTGGCTGGATCATGCGAAGGATTGGATCCACAGATGGCTGGATGGTGTTTGCTGTTGACTCTATGATGGTCTGATTCAGGCAGAACAGCACTGCATGAGTTAGCAACTCCAACCTTTCATTCCTCAACAGGCTAATCATTGTGTTCATCACGCTCCAAAACCGTCTTTGAGCTCTGAAGTTAATATTGCCCAGAGCCATGATACACAGCAACTGGGTAACAGGAGAGGCATAGAGCAAATACCTGATCAAACCGTTTACCACAGTGTCTGTGTGCTGAGAGCCTGAAACCAGTGGAGCTTTCAGCAGTTCACCAAAGATGATTATTGTAACTGCCTGACAGTCTTCTTGGACCCTGATGATGTGAGAATGATATGAGGCAGATTAGCCAGCATTTGTGTCATTGCTCTGGTCAGCAGAACAACCCCCTTGTTGAAGTGGCTAAGCTTCATCATTTGGTGTCATCCTCCATTTCTATTGAGCTTTTCAACAATGTCTCCATTTGTGTTTGGCTGAGAAGGAGCTTGAGTGGCAGTACACACTTCTTACACAAATCCTCCTACTTGATGATGTTTCAAATTCAGCTGCAAAATCTCTCTTCTGCGATCCAGTATGTAAAGGATCGAGCAGAGACATATTAATGCAGCTGTTTAAGGATGTAAGTAGGGCAGTCAGTGATAAATCGATCGAGTATGGTCTTCTGTTCCCATTGATGGGGCAGGTTCTTCTCCCAAGTGTGTACGCCTGCTCCTTGATCATCCTCACTGCACATGTTATGTCTTTGGCCACTGATCTCCACACATGGTTGACAAATTTCTCCGAAGTGGAGTAGGTGAGGAGATGGGAATCAACTGCTGCTGTATTGTGCCAGGTAAACTTGCAGAATCTCTAAGGTGGTCTGCATAGCTCTTTGTCACTCATGGGCTTCAGTTGAAATGATCCCCTCCTCGACATGATAAATTGTAGTTAATATATACTGCTGAGAATGGTTACTCTTCTCCATGATGTTTGCAAAGACAGCTGTGAATAAATTTACTTTGTCCATTTTTGTACTGTTACAACCAGGTGAGAAAGGGGTCTAGGGTTCCCTCTCAGCCTTCACCTGGTCTTACCACAACAGGGTTTAATAGCTCCCCTGGGTGAATCCTTGTTCACGGCTTTACAATTATAAGGCGAAGAAACCAGCCGAACAGGTTTTCTTAGGTTTAAAGAAGAAAGGTTGAAATTTATGAAACAAACTCTAATTCAGTTAATGCCTACAGATAAGCTACACGCCCCCACTCCAGCATGCATACGTAATACACACATGCAGATGGAGACAGAAAACAGCAGAAGAAATAAAGTGGAAAAGTTTGAGGCAATATCTAGAGATGGTTTTTCTTACTGTTCGTCAAGCTCGCTGTAAAGTCCTTGACTGTAGGTAGGTCTTGCTTTTCGTTGGGGCCCAGTATTCTTCTTAAACCTTGTTCAATGTAGGAGACTTTTCTCTCTTGAGGTTCGTGTGTCTTTAGTGGGTCCAGAGGCTTGTGAGAAAGAGATGGGAGCAGACAGGAGAGGTCCAAGAGCAAACAGATATTCTTATTTTTTTTATTTAGAGATACAGCACTGAAACAGGCCCTTCGGCCCACTGAGTCTGTGCCGACCAATAACCACCCATTTATACTAACCCTGCAGTAATCCTATATTCCCTATCACCTACCTACACTAGGGGCAATTTACAATGGCCAATTTACCTATCAGCCTGCAAGTCTTTGGCTGTGGGAGGAAACCGGAGCACCCAGTGAAAACCCACGCAGTCACAGGGAGAACTTGCAAACTCCGCACAGGCTGTACCCAGAATCGAACCCAGGTCCCTGGAGCTGTGAGGCTGCAGTGCTAACCACTGCACCACTGTGCCGCCCTACTGCGTTCAAACTCTCTGTGGCTAATTCAAAAAACCCTGGACCAGTCAGTCATGTGACCAGCTGGTTTAACCAGTCCTGGCTTTTGTAGATTGTATTACCTTAGCAGTCTCTGGAATGCTCTTCCTTACACTTTCAATATCTGGTGATCAGAATCCATTGTTGGTTAAGTGGATCAGAGAATAGCCCTTTGTCTCCACAAGCACTGTCTGTTAGTATGCAAATGTACTTCCAGCCAAGTGTCTAATGATTTTTTAACAAGTCCTTTCTTCACTCCAGCAACAGTTTAAAATCAATGTCCATATGACAAAATTAATACGCCTCATTCTTGGCAGGTTGGGGGCTGCATGACAGTACTCATTCTACAGTCTACTAATTGAAATGAGATTTTGTTTGCTTGTTTCAGATTTCTTTCAAATGGATGATCTTCAAAGATTCTGATGTTTTCAACACACTCGGCTTTACTCTTTCTTCATTGCTCTCGTAGACACAAATGCATAGTTTGTATCACTTCGCTGTGTTTTATACAGCCCTGCAGTTTCTGTGTTGTCATTGTTCACATTGGGAGGGCAGGTTACATAACACTTCAGTTGTGATGTGGCCCTGGGTCTTGCGCCCATATAAGACCTGCCACCTGCGTGTGGCCATTTAAGGTGGGTGGTGGGAATTTAAGGCCCTGACCTGAAATGCAGACCACAGGGACAAGGTAAATTCACAAGCCTTGCCCGCCATAATTGGACCGAGCAGCTGTTTTTTCCTAACATAGCATCCACTGCACCACAGTCACTCAAAGTATTTGTGACAAGAGATGTGACAATGGGAGTGTAGGACAGACTTTTCTAGCAGAATTTCCCCCAAATTAAGATTGTGTCAGATCATGGGAAAATGCTAGAATCTATTATGAGGGACGTGGAAGCAGAACACCTAAAGAATCATAAAAGAAAAATGCTGCAGATGCTGAAAATCTGAAATAAAAACAGAAAATGCTGTAAACACTCATCAGGTCAGGCAGCATCTGCGGAGAAAGAAGCATAGCCAACGCCCCAGGCCTGCGATCCTTCCTCAGGTCACAGATCTGAAATGTCAACCCTGACCTTACCTCCACAGATGCTGCCCAACCCGCTGAGCATCTCCAGCATTCTCTGTCTCTACTTAAAAAATCATAATGTGATTAGGCAGAGTCAACATGGATTTAAGGGAGGGAAATCTTATTTGACGAATCTGTTGGAATTTTTTTGAGGTTGTGCTTCTTTCAATTTAGTATACTGTATTCGCTGCTCACAATGCCGGCTACATGGGGAGACCAAAGGCAGATTGGATGACTGCTTTGCAGAACACCTCCGCTCGGTCCACAAGTGTGACCCCGAGCTTCCGGTTGCTTGCCATTTCAATTCAGCACTCTGCTCCCATGCCCATATTTCTGTCCTTGATCTGCTGCAGTGCTTCAGTGAGGCTCAGTACAAACTCGAGGAACAGCCCCTCATTTTCCAGGCAGGCACTCTATGGTCTTCCAGACTCAACATTGAGTTCAATAAGGCAGAGGTGGGGTTTCTCCCGCCTTTTCGGCCTGGTGCCGGGAGCCCCGCCTCCAGCACAAAATCCAGCTCTTGTTTTTTCTGTAATGAGGGTCTACACACAGCTTGATACAGACACATACAAAGATGGCCATCAAGATCAGGGTAACATTGGGTATGGGCCAGACCTGCGCCACGTACAGCAACACCAAATGACACATCGCACCAGATGACCAGGTTCTTACCCGCATCTGTTCTGATGATGCCACAACAGCGCTTCTGATATGTCTTCCTTTTTCTTCAACTGAGGATTCCTCCCACTGTGGTTAACAGGGCCCTCGACCGTATCCAGTCCATTTCTCACACGTCCGCCCTCACCCCTTCCCCTCCCCTCCAGAAACGTGACAGGATTCTCCTTGTCTTCACTTTCCACCCCACAGCCTCCACATCAAAGGATCATCCTCTGCCATTTCCGCCATCTCTAGTATGATCCCACCACCAAACACATCTTCCCCTCCCCTTCCCTGTCAGCATTCCGAAGGGATTGCTCCCACTGCGACACCCTGGTCCACTCCCCCATTGCCCCCAACACCTCATCCTATTTCCACAGCACCTTCCCATGCAATCACAGGAGCTGTAACACCTGCCTTTTTACCTCCTCTCTCCTCACCATCCAATGCTCCAAACATTCCTTCCAGGTGAAGCCACGATATACTTGTACTTCTTTCAATTTAGTATACTGTATTCACTGCTCACAATGTGGTCTCCTGTACACTGGGGAGACCAAACGCAGATTGGGTGACCACTTTGCGGAATGCCTCTGCTCAGTCTGCAAGCATGACCCAGAGCTTCCAGTTGCTTGCCATTCTAACTCACCACCTTGCTTCAGGCCCACATTTCTGTCCTCGGCCTGCTGTAGTGTTCCGGTGAAGCTCAATGCAAGCTCAAGGAACAACATCTCATCTTCTGATTAGGCACTCTACAGCCCTCTGGACACAACATTGAGCTCAACAACTTCAGACCATGACCCGGTCTTGAACTTGTTTTTCATGTTTTTGCTTTCAGACAGAGTAGTTCATTATTCTAACATTAACACACTCTCTAGACAAATGCTTTGTCTTTTACTACAACCATTACCACTTCCTTTTCCTTTTGTTCCATGACATCTTTGTCATTTAATTTCTCCCACCCTCCACCTTATCACAGACCTTCCCTTTTGTTCTTCTTCCCCTCCTCCCCCCTTTCACTTTTCTAACCTTTGCCAGTTCTGATGAAAGGTCATTGACCTGAAACGTTAACTCTGTTTCTCTCTCCACAGCTGCTGCCAGACCTGAGTATTTCCAACACTTTCTGTTTTTATTGCAGAATTTTGCATGTTTTCTTTATCCTGTAACTAATGGTGTTGGTGTTCTGTGTAGCAATATGCAGAGATCTGATTCCTGTTCTGGTATCTGCATCATATTCCCACTGCATAGGTACTCCATATCTTTTCACCACATCCTAATCATCTTGCATATGGCCATTTTTCTGCCCACTTCTTCGCATCTGTGAGCCCTGAACATGTGTATGCTGGGTCTCACTATTGGCCATTGCTGTCAATTGGTGCCATCTGTAACTCTGGACACCTTTGAACTGACTCCAGTCTCTTAAAATTATTTATAGAAATGGTAAACAGTCGTGGCACAAATGACAATCTCTGTGGTACACCACCAACAGCCGGCTCTCAGCCAGATGTCTTTCAACTTGCCATTCTTTAATCCAGTTCATCTTCATTCATCTCATACATCTGAACCCAATGCCGAGGTAATTTATGTGGGGCAGTCTGAAATGTCATTTCTTCTGTAAATTACATCCACTGTCTCACATACAATACAATATATGCCCAACAAAATGTCACCATTCTCATCTAAATCACTTTGGTTCAAACATTGTAGTATCAATGTGTAACCATTCATCGCAGCTCAGAGAGAATAATGGTCTAAGTCTGCAGAAACCTAGTTGAATCTGTTGGGAAAAGAACCTTGTGACTGAGCAATAAAGAGCTTGGTCGAAGAGGTAGGTTTTGAGGAAGGTCTTAAAGGAGGAGTGAAAGGTGGGGAGGTGAAGCGATTCAGGGAGGTAATTCCAGAACTTAAACATCTAGATGGCTTAAGGCACAGCCACTGAAGGTGAGGCAAAGGGCGTGCAGGGTGCACAAGAGACCAGGTCAGGAGGAGCACAGAGTTCTAGGAGGGCTGTAGAGCTGGAGAAGGTTATAAAGATAGAGAGGAGTAAGGCCATGGAACAATTTGAACATAAGAATGAGAATTTTAAAATCAAGGTGTTTCTGGAAGTAGGGTAAACAGGACTTGGTGTGAGTTAAGATACGGCCAACAGATTTTTGGACCGAGCTCACGTTTATGAAGGGTGGAAGACGGGAGGCTGGTCAAGAGAGCATTGGAAAAGTCATCTGGGGGTAATAAAAGCATGAATGACAGTTTCAGCAGCAAGTAGGCTGGGGCAGGGGTGGAGATGGGTGCTATTACGGAGGCGGAAGTAGGCAGTTTTTGTGATGGAGCAGATATAGGATAGGAGAGGTGGTGGCGTAGTGGTATTATCACTGGACTAGGACTAGGACCCAGAGACATAGGGTATTGCTCTGGGGACATGGGTTCGAATCCCACCTTGGCACAAGGTGGAATTTGATTTCAATTAATAAATCTGGAATTAAAAAGATAGTCTAATGTTGGTCATGCAACCATTGTCGTAAAAATCCGCCTGGTTCACTTCTGTCCAGTAGGGAAGGAAATCTGCTATCCTTACCTGGTCTGGCCTACATGTGACACCAGACCCACAGCAATGTGGTTGACTCTTAATGCCCTATGAGATGGCCTAGCAAGCCACTCAGTTGTATCAAACGGCTACAAAGTCAATAAGGAATGAAACTGGATGGACTACCTGGCATATACACACTACTGAGTCAGCGGCGCTTGAGATGGCTTGGCCATGTGAGCCGCATGGAAGATGGCAGGATCCCCAAAGACACATTGTACAGTGAGCTCGCCACTGGTATCAGACCCACCGGCCGTCCATGTCTCCGTTATAAAGACGTCTGCAAACGCGACATGAAATCGTGTGACATTGATCACAAGTCGTGGGAGTCAGTTGCCAGCATTCGCCAGAGCTGGCGGGCAGCCATAAAGACAGGGCTAAATTGTGGCGAGTCGAAGAGACTTAGTAGTTGGCAGGAAAAAAGACAGAGGCGCAAGGGGAGAGCCAACTGTGCAACAGCCCCAACAAACAAATTTCTCTGCAGCACCTGTGGAAGAGCCTGTCACTCCAGAATTGGCCTTTATAGCCACTCCAGGCGCTGCTTCACAAACCACTGACCACCTCCAGGCGCGTATCCATTGTCTCTCGAGATAAGGAGGCCCAAAAGAAAAGAAGACCTGGCATATACCTAGGCACCGGAAATGACAACGGCAAACCCATCCCTGTTGACCCTGCAAAGTCCTCCTTACAAACATCTGGGGGCTTGTGCCAAAGTTGGGAGAGGTGTCCCACAGACTAGTCAAGCAGCAGCCTCTCATAGTCATACTCACGGAATCATATCTTACAGACAATGTCCCAGTCACTGCCATCACCATCCCTGGGTACGTCCTGTCTCACTGGCAGGACAGACCCAGCAGAGGTGGTGGCACAGTAGTATACAGTCAGGAGGGAGTTACCATGGGAATCCTCAACATCGACTCCGGACCCCATGAAGTCTCATGGCATCAGGCCAAACATGGGCTAGGAAACCCCCTGCTGATTGAAAACCTACTTGACCTTGTTCTCACCAATCCACCTATTGCAGATGCATCTGTCCATGACAGTATTGGTAGGAGTGACCACCGCACAGTCCTCGTGGAGACGAAGTCCCGTCTTCACATTGAGGATACCCTCCATTGTGTTTTGTGGCACTACCACCATGGTAAATGGGATAGACTTCAAACAGATCTAGCAGCTCAAAACTGGGCATCTATGAGGCACTGTGGGCCATCAACAGCAACAGAAATATACTCTACCACAATCTGTACCCTCATGGCCCGGCATATCCCCCACTCTAACATTACTATCAAGACGGGGATCAACGCTGGTTCAATGAAGAGTGCAGGAGAGCATACCAGGAGCAGCACCAAGCGTACCTCAAAATGAGGTGTCAACCTGGTGAAGCTACAACCCAGGACTACTTGCATGCCAAACAGCATAAGCAGCATGCTACAGACAGAGCTAAGCAATCTCACAACCAATGGATAAGATCTAAGCTCTGCAGTCCTGCCACATTCTGTCGTGAATGGTGGTGGACAATTAAACAACTAATAGGAGGAGGTGGCTCCACAAATATCCCCATCCTCAATGATGTAGGAGCCCAGCACATCAGTGCAAAAGATGAGGCTGAAGCATTTGCAACAATCTTCAGCCAGAAGTGCCGAGCAGGTGATCCATCTCGGCCTCCACCTGAGGTACCAGTCTTCAGCCAATTCGATTAATTCCATGTGATATTGAGAAACAACTGAAGGCACTGGCTACTGCAAAGGCTATGGGCCCTGACAACATTCCAGCAATAGTACTGAAGACCTGTGCTCCAGAACTTGCTGCACCCCTAACCGAGCTGTTCCAGTACAGCTCCAACACTGGCATCTGCCCGACAAAGTGGAAAATTGACCAGGTATGTCCTGTACACAAAAGGCAGGGCAAATCCAACCCGGCCATTTACCACTGCATCAGTCTACTCTGAATCATCAGTAAAGTGATGGAAGGTGTCGTAAACAGTGCTATCAAGTGGCACTTGCTTAGCAATAACCTGCTCTGATGCATTCAGTTTGAGTTCCACCAGAGCCACTCAGCTCCTGACCTCCTTACAGCCTTGGTTCAGACATGGACAAAAGAGTTGAACTCAAGAGGTGAGGTGAGATGACTGCCCTTGACATCAAGGCAGCATTCGATCTATGGCATCAAGGAGCCCTAGAAAAACTGGAGTCAATGGGAATTGGTGAAAGCACTGCTGTCTGGAGTCATACCTAGCACAAAGGAATAGGGTTGTGGTTGTTGGAGGTCAATCATCTCAGCTCCAGGATACCACTGCAGGAGTTCCTCAGTGTAGTGTCCTGGAGATTGCACAATGTTCAGTACCATTCGTGACTCCTCAGATACTGAAGCAGTCCGTGTAGAAATGCAGCAATATCCAGGCTTGAGCTGATAAGAGACAAGTAACATTTGTGCCACACAAGTGCCAGGCAATAACTATCTCAAACAAGAGCGAATCTAACCATCTCTCCTTGACTTTAAATAGCATTACGATCGCTGAATCCTCCACTATCAACATCCTGGGGATTACCATTGACCAGAAACTGAACTGGAGTAGCCACATAAATACTGTGGCTACAAGAGCAGATCAGAGGCTAGCAATCCTAAAGCAAGTAACTCACCTCCTGACTCCCCAAAGCCTGTCCACCATCTACAAGGCACAAGTCAGGAGTGTGATGGAATACTCTCCAATTGCTTGAATGGGTGCAGCTCCAACAATACTCAAGAAGCTCGACACCATCCAGGACAAAGCAGCCCACTTGATTGTCACCCCATGCACAAACATTCACTCCCTCACAGTGGCAGCAGTGTATACCATCTTTAAGATGCACTGCAGCAACTCACCAAGGCTCCTTAGACAGCATCTTCCAAACCCATGCCCTCTACCACCTAGAAGGACATGGGCAGCAGTTGCATGGGAATACCACTACCTGCAGGTTCCCCTCTGAGCCACACACCATCTTGACTTGGAACTATATTGCCGTTGCTTCACTGTTGCTGGATCACAAGCCTGGAACTCCCTTCCTAATAGCACTGTGGGTGTACCTACCCCACATGGACTGCAGCGGTTCAAGAAGGCGGTTCACCACCACCTTCTCAAGGGTAATCAGGGATGGGCAATAAATGCTATCCTAACCAGTGATGCCGAAATTCCATGAATGAATTTAAAAAAAAGCTCAGCTCAGGGTCAAATAGGATGCTGAGATTGTAAACAGTATGGTTCAGCCTAAGACACTGGTCAGGGAGGGAGATGGAGATTTTGGGGGGGCGGGGAGCGAAAACAATGGGCTAGATTTTATGGGCCCGCCTGAGGTGGAGTCGGGGGTGGGGGCTCGGAGAATCGTGACAGGTGGCGGGAGACGGAGAACCTGTCATCTCCCCGTCGCCAAGTGATCATATCTGGAGTGGGATAGGCTAACGACAGCCTTCATGTCCAGAGGCCAAATTAGGCTCTAAGTGGCCTATTAATGGGCAAATAAGGGCCTCTTCCCGCCACTGCGGGAAGGGTGACTTGTAACATGAGGCGCACTCCCTACAGGCTTTCGGTGAGTGGGGTGGAGGGGAGGTTGCTTCTCTGTGGACTATCTGTGGCCCATAGAGGGCCCCCAACGGAACCACCTTTCCCGCTGGGAGTTTCCTCCCCTTGGACTGCACGATCATCCCCCACACCCACTCACTGGGGCCTTCCGGACTGGCCCTAACGACCCTACCTCACTTACCTGAGGTCCGGAGTTCCAGCACTGAGCCTGTGTCCATAGCCTCTGCAGTGCTGGCAGTGGCCAGCACTCCCAGTGGCCATGCCAATACTGCTGAGCTGCCGGCCCTCTGACTGGCTGGCAGCTCCTGAAAGCAGGATCCCCATCTTTAAAGGGGCAGGGAACCTGGATCATGAAACTTAGATTTAAAAAGACCGGAGGATCGCTGCAGGGGCAGGGGGCATAAATAGGCAGAGGCAGGCTTTCCCCCATCTTTTCAGCCCAGTCCCCCACCGTCAAAACAAAATCCCACCAATGACTTTGGTCTTCCGATATAATTTGTATGTTCGTATTTTTTTCTCTGAGGTTTGTGCGACTTTGAAACTCTCTGCCTTAGAAGGTGGTGGAGGCTGGGTCATTGAATATTTTTAAGGTGGAGATAGATAGATTATTGTTTGGCAAGCGTTATCAGGTGTAGATGGGAGTGTGGAATTTGAAACACAAACAGATCAGCCATGATTTTATTGAATGGCGGAGCAGGCCCGAGGGGCCGAATGGCCTACTTTTGCTCCTACTTCATATATCCGTATGTTTAATAATTAGTTGGAATAAATTTCTGTTCATCCAGTACAGTTCGTTGGACAAACAATTTGATAACTTAGAGTCAGTGGACGGGTCAAGGGAGGTGGTAGTGGTGTTGAGCCTGGCGTCATTAGCATATATATGGAACCTGACATCATCTCATTAGATAATGTCACCAAGGGGAAGCATAAAGGTGAGAAATGGGAGCGGCAAAGTATCGATCATTTGGGGACTCCACAGACATAATTTTGCAGGAGTAGGAAAAGAAACCATTGTAGGAGATGTTCTGGGTAGGTAACAGTGGAACCAAGTGGGAGTAGTCCCACACAGCGGGACAGTGGAAGAGGGGCAATGGAGGACGATGATGTGGTGTAACATCGAAGGTTGCAGGCAGGTCGAAAAGAATGAGAGGGATAGTTTACCATGGTCACAGTCACAGACAATGCCATTCATGACTGATTAGGGCTGTTTCAGTGTTGTGGCAGGGGTCAGAAACCTGATTGGACAAGTTCAAATATGGAGGTGTGGGAAAGATGGGAACAGATTTGAGAGCTAACAGCATGTTCAAGGACTTTGAGGAAGTTGGAGATGGGCCAGTAGTTTGCAAAGACAGATGGACCAAGGGTAGGGTTTTTAACAAGGAGGGTGACGATGGCACATGTGAAAGGAGGGGGACAGTTCTATTGGGGCAACTATTAAAAGAAACATAAAACAGCAAAAACCATGCTGGACCTTACATTGAAAGGCTTTCCATTTATCAAGAGGCAAACAGTTTATTTAAATAGTCATGGCTGGCGCACTGGTCTTTATTAACGATTGTGTTTCAGTCACTGCCTCTTCACAGTGTTCCATCAAATTGGGAACAGACTCCAAAATACTTCATTTCTGAAGGAGGAGTATAGAAGTTTTTGGTATACTGTATTATAAGTAAAATGTACCCTAAATTCATAAATCATAAATTTTAAGAACATAAGAGCATAAGAAATAGGAGCAGGAGTAGACCGTTCAGTTCTTTGAGCCTGCTCCGCCATTCAATAAGATCATGGCTGAAAGTCTACCTCAACTTCACCTTCCTGCACTATCCGCATATCCCCTAATTCCCTTAGTATCAAAAAATCTATAGATCCCTGACTTGAATATACTTAACGATTAGCATGCACAACTCTTGGGGCACGGAATTACAGAGTCACAGCTCTTTAAAAATTTCTCCCCATTTCAGTCCTAAATGGCCAACCCCTTATTCTGAGACTGATCTAGTTCTGGACTCTCTAGCACCTACCCTGTTGTGTCCCTTACAAATTTTATGTTTAAATGAGCTCAAATCTCATTCTTCTAAACTGTAGGGAATATAGGCCAAGTCTAGTCATTCTCTCCTCATAGGCCAATCCCCTCATCCCAGGAATCAGTCCAATGAACCTTCATTCCAATCCATCCATGGCAAGCATATCCTTCCTTAGTTAAGGAGATCAAAACTGTACACAATGGGGTCTCACCACAGCTCTATATAATTGTAGTAAGTGCTTACAGCATAGAAGGGGCCATTCAGCAATCCAAAATGAATCCCATTGCCCAGCACCCTCTTCATGGCCCTTGGTAGTTTTTTCTGCTTCTATTATCTATCCACTTTTCCCTTAAAAGATACAAAGGCCACTGCCTCAATCAATTCCTGTGAGTAACTGGGAATACTGAGCTGAATTTTATGTAGGTAACAGGGGCATCCCAATGCTGGGCCAGAAAGGCAAGGGGGAACCCCACCTCGACCATTTTTGAGACCCATGGTTGCATTTACAGCACTAAACTACCCAGCTATGGGGTCCCCATCCCTTTAGGGGCAGGGATCTCTATCTAACAGCTGCCAGCCAATCAGCAAGCCAGCAGCTCTGCAATCCAAGCAGCACCACCAGGAGCAGTGGTCACTACTGGGACTGCAATAGAACAAGATCAGGTGAGTGGGGTGGGGGGGCGGTTGTTGGCTATTGAGGGCAGGGGGTGGGTGTTGGTGCAGGGGCAGCCTTTGCTGTCAGGGGCCCTCCTTAGGCCACAGATTGCCCAAGTAGGAGGAGCCTCCACCCTACCCCACAGGGAGGCTGCCTGGTTGTACTAGGCAGCCTCCCCACGTAGCAGGGCTCCCACCAGCCGCTGGTAAAATGCCAGTTGCAGTGGGAAGAGGCCCTTAAGTGGCTATTAATTGGATGGGCACTTGAGGGAAATAAACTTGCAGGGCTACAGCGACAGAGTAGGGGAATGGGACTGGCTGGATTGCTCGGCTGGATTGCTCTACAGAGAGCCGGCATGTACTCAATGGGCTGAATGATCTCCTTTTGTGCCGGAATGATTTGCTGACAAGTGGACGCAGCAGGAGCTAACAGAAGGGGGATGGGCACGACTGCATGTCCTAACCTATCATGGAAGAGATCATGCTGGCCAAAAAAACTAGCCGTCCCCGGCAGCATAGGCCACCCCTGCACCAACACCCACTCTCTGCCCTCAACAGCCAACAACCCCACCCCCCATCCCACTTACCCTCACGTCGGGGTTCCCTGGCTGCTCCTGGTCCTGTTCTATTACAGTCCCAGTAATGGTAACTGCTCCTGGTGGCATATCCTCATACCCAATCCTCCTTCTCACATCCTACCTCCCCTCATCCCAGACTCTCTTCCGATTTACAAGCTGCAGATGGTGTAAGCAAGCAGCTCTTAATTTCCCTCCTCCCTACTGCACAACATTACCAGTGTGCCTTTCTCCTTTTGGATACCTAAGAAGTGCAACCTGGCCAGGCAGTGGAGGAATAGCATGAAGACATGATGAAAATGCACCATCATTCGATTCCATACTCGTAGCCACCAGCTCAGATACTGGCACTGCGCGTAATTTAGGGAATAGCATAGAGGCCAGTTCCGCAAATAGTGAGACACTGAGCAGGGGTCAAGGATACTGCAGGTGCCAGCATACTGCAGGGTGAGGTCACACACAAGTTATGCCACAGATGACCCAGATGAGGACTTCGACCGGGCTGGCTACAGAAGATGTTTGTACAGTGAAATGCTTGATGTATTGGCAGGCCTGCCAGAAAGCCTGCATTGAATGTCAGGAGCATGGAGGAGTCCGACACTACTTAGCATAGAGCTTTGCGCAGAGGCTGGAGACCATCCTTTCCAGTGTGACCAACTCAGTTCACCCACTTGTGGACCCAACCGTGATGCAGCATCTGATGGCAGATGTCACAGCTTCCATTGTAGCACAAGCAGCAGCCACCCAACATCTGAGTTCTGCAGTGCAAGCTCAGACTGAAGTCATGCAGGCTCAGCCGGTTGCCATCATGGCTGTGGATTACAGTATGCAAAGGGGCTTAAAGCATATCACAACAGGCCAGCAATCTGTGCTCCAACAGATTACTTGACCCCTACCCTGGCTACAAGCCACTCATACCCAGTGTCTCACTATTTGCTGATCCGGCCTCTATGCTATCCCCTAAATTACTCAGAGTGCTGGGACACTACTCTGGAGGAATGACTAGCTCCATGGAGCATAAACTTGCTGTCCTCTCTCAGGATGCCAGCATTTGTCCTCCCACCCTGCCCCTCAGCCAGTGCCTTCGCTGTTGCTGGTCAGTCAGCCAGCCCAGACTGCTATCGCCCATGCCGAGATGGTGCGGTCCGCAGCCAGGTCTTCTAGATCCAGAGCTGCTTGAGGGCATCTTCCACTGAGAGTAAGCAGCCTTCCACCAAGTCATGCTGTAGTTCTAAGTCAGGCGAAGGGACATGGAAGACAGGCACTAAGGGAATGCATAAGGGTGATTAGTTGATTTTTATATGCAATATGGCATGATTTCATTTATAAATTTGCTTTGGAATGTTTATTTTGTGGTGGCTTTTATGTTTGCATTGTGGCTAAGCAGATGTTGTGATGCTAAGTGACAGAAGGAGAATAAGGTTTAGGACTGTTGATGATTGGGGAATTTGGGTTGTGGTTACTGCTATCACATTCAGACAAGTTCTTCATGGACAACCCGGGCAGAAAGGGTCTGTTGAGTTTGCCTCATCACTCCTTTTCCCACTCCTCCTCCTCCTCGTGCTCCTGCTCCTCAGCTGCTCACTGTATAGCTGGTGGCCAGGGCTGTGCCCTCGTGATGGAGGGGCTGTACGGCATACATCAGGTCACCACGAATCTTGACACTAGCTCCGCCACATACTGCACGGCTCCTCCAGGGCGGCCCAGGCAGCGGAAGTGTTGTTTCGCACACCAATGGTCTGCTCTATCACATTTCCTGTTGCAGCGTGGTTTTCATTGTATGCATGACTGTGAGAATAAGAAATACTGAAATGTTGTTTCTACAGCTTGTGGAAAATTACCGAGAAGTCATTTCTACACAACATAATGAAATCACTGAAAAAGAGAACTGATAAGGGTATGTAAGTAAAGACCTTGAGACAGTACAGCAGTTAAAAATTGTGCTTAGGCAGAGAAAAGAGAAACAGCAAGAGTTAGAACAAAGGATGTAGTGAATAAGAAACTGCCCCACTAAGATAAAGGCTGACAGCTGCAAGTTAAAACACACAATGGAGAGCCAAATAAGGTAAAACAACAACAAGAGTTAGGGGCTAGAAAGTTAGAGTAAGGGGAAAAGTAAACAGAGGAGGAGACTGTAGCAACTATAGGATAGGTTAGTGTCATAATATGTTATAACCAATAATGTAAACTAAAGGCGTGGAAAAATGGATTTGTATTGTATAAACATGAACTGAATATGTTGATCGGTGTGCCTGCTTGTAGGACACCCGATCTTGCAAGAACGTTAAATAAACTTACTTCTTCAGAGTTTGACTTGGTGTAAATTATTATTAAGTGGGCTACGTTTCCCACAGCACACGTGTAGGGATTGCATACCAGAGTCATGAACCATGTCATCAGCGGATAGCCCTTGTCACTCACTAGCCACCCTTTGGTTTGTTGTGCTGGTTAAAATGCAGCTGACACAGCAGACTACCACTGAATGATGGAATCATGACTTCTGCCAGGATATTGGACATAGACCTGCAAGATTTGCTGTGTATGGTCAAACACCAGCTGGCCGGTGCAGAGTTGACATGTGGCACCCATGAGGAAGCCTGCATTCCTGGTGAAGCTGGGTGCTAGCCCTGTTTGATTCTTTTTGGCAAGAGAGAATAAATTGTAGTTATCTCTCACTGAATAGAGAGCCTTAGTGGATGGCAAACTGAAATGTTGCAAATATCTCCAGCTCCAGCCTGGAAGGAGCCAGACACATAAAAGTTCATTGCCACATGCCCTTCACAGCCACTAGCAATGTGGTCCTTGCCCTGCTCTGAGGTTGTAGTTGTGGCTGTAGCGGTGGCAAATTTCAGTGAGGATGCCCTTACTGAACTGCAAACGTTGTACACATTGTTCCTTGAGCAGAATTGCTCCCTGAATACCCTGGGTGGATATGGCTTCCTGTGGAGAGCCCTTCTCCCCCCTTCTCTTCCTCCCTCTTCCAACAGCTTGTCCTGCTCTATTTGGCCTCTGCTTATTCTCCAAGTCATGCTGTAATCCAAGGGGAATGCCAACTAATGCACCCATGTCTGGGAGCAGCTGGTCTGTCCAGAAGCCTTGACATCAGCAAACATTGTGATTCGTCACGAGATCCCCGTCTATCTCAGTGGCATGCTAGACTTTATTACCTCATTAAACAGAGATAGTGAAAAACCTTTAAAGAAAAATGCTTTGATGTGCTTCATTAAAGGTAATGTTTGCTTTCTGGTGAATTTTTAACAAAACCCTTCCATTTAAAACCACAATTGCATTAAACAGTTAAACAGTCAAAGAAAAGTTTGCTATTTCTGGACCAGCCCTGTTATTATGTCCCCTCTTAACTCTAGGTGTAAGTGTTTGTAAGTATGAGCAGATGGAATCTCAATACAAAATAACAATTAGCAAACGGCACACACTGTTTAATATGCAGAGGTCCAACCAAGGGATGTGAAAGACGTACAGACTGCTCCACAGAAATAGCCGACCAATCGAAGAGAGCTCAGCAGCACTGAGTGGCACACTTGCTTTCCAACACTTCATCACAGATTTGAGTATGTCATGCTAACGTGCTTTATTGAATGATAATGTTCTTTAATCCACTGACTCGAGACCTGAATTTATATATATTTTTTAAATTTAAAAAAGAACAGATAAACGATGACTTTGCTAGCAGCTTAAGGTGGCCACCTAATTTATAACACTGTATCCTACATTGCAAGGCCTTTGAGGTGGAGACAAGATGTCTGCTCATCCCAGCAAGAAGGGAACTGCCTGTTCTTTTTAGCAAGAAGAAATACAGTGCTAACTACCATGGTTGAATCACTGGGTGACTGTCAGGTGACAAGCCCCTGCCCCTCCCCTCCACTCCCCTCCCCCATCTGTGGTTATAAGCTGGTGTTTCTCTACAGCAGAAGGAGGTGAAGCATCTGGACTCTGACACGTGCAGACCCAAGTGAGGGTCCCTCCTCTCTCTCTCTCTCTCTCTCCATTCCAGCTTGCAAGCTTCAAACCTTGCCTGCTGACTGACCAGCTCTGCACACTCTGGTTACAATCAGAAACCCCTTTGGAGGAAATCATCTGCATCGCTGTCTCAAAAAGACCCACTGTATCAGCCATCTATCTCTTCAAACTAAAAGCCTCAGGGCCACCGAATTCAGCTAGAAGCCAGCCGAATCACCAAACTCCACAGAATGTATGGCCCTTTTTTCTATGGACTCTAACTCAACCAATCTACTCTTCCCCACTCTTGAACCTATTTGTGTGCGTGTGAAAGTTGACACATAGTTTATTATTTTTACTTAGTTCAGTTTAAGTACAATAAAGTTAACCTCTTTCTTTGGTTCTTGTTATGATCATAGCAAGTGTTATGATCCTGTAGTTTTTTTCCCCCCCCGGGAAGAATGCGGTGTGCCTTTAAGGCTGGAAAAGGAGCCGTACTGCTTTTGGAGAACAAGCTCCAGAGACTGAGTCCAAGAATGCATTCTCATTGCTGGGATACAGCCATTCGGAGACCAAAGACACGAGATACATTGTTACAATTTAATTTTGAACTGGCTTATAGTGGAAACAGACTCTTCTAACTCAGAGACACAGGCAGAGAGCAGGACCAGCATATACTGAAGGAAATGAAAGCTCTCTTTCGGTTTATTTAAACCCTATTTATTATACTCTCAGAATTCTGATGCCAAGCCAGATTAATTTCTTAAAAAGAAAATAACCAATTCCTTTAACTACTAAACTGTAACTGTTGAAATCATCGCTGGAGAAGTTCAGCAATTGAGGTGATGCTTTCCAAGACTACGGACTGTTCTACTTTTGAAGAACCTTTTTCTCCCCGCCCCCCCACCCCATCAGACGGCTGTGAGGATTTCAAGCAACCTTGGACTAATCCACATTGGAGGATTTCACTTTGGCAGGAGCATGTATATGCAAGGACACTAATTTTTTCTATTTTAAATGTTGTTTATATCTTAGTAGCATTTAGGAGTTTTTCTAATTAAACAGTTAATTTGTAGATCTAAAGACGCCTGGCTTGGTTGGCCTCATTCGGGGTTAATAGATGGTACAATTTGGCTGGGTCCTTCTTTAATTTAGAAAGTTTTAAAATGATATGTTAGGCGATCTGTGGAAGGACAGGACTGAATTAATGGTGCGTTTCTCCCCCTACAATCAGAATTGTATATCTTGATTGGGGGCATTGACTTGATTGGTCGTTCATAACATATTAATTGTGGGCTCGTTCGGGATTTGGATCATATATTAATTGGTGGCTCTCTTGAGACTGAATCGTATTTAATTCGGTGGCTCGCATCTGGGATCAGAATCAGACTAATTTGGAGGGCTTGCATTTGGAATCATATTAATTACTCATCACTGGGATAACATATTTAAAATTGGGGTCTTGCGTTTGGCATCATATTTAATTGCTCTCGCGTCTGGGATGATATCTATTGGAAACTCGATTGTTGGGATCTAAATCAAATGCCAATTACAAAGAAATAAAAAAAAAATCAGGTCTCTTGTACAATAAGGTGCAGTCTATACCATTGTAATGGTATTCGTGGTTGTAACAGAGTTTTTGGGAAAGCAGAATGTTTCCCCGAGTGACTTGATAACTTTAAGAAAAAAATTAAAAGAATTGGCAGCGAAATTGGGGTTGGCATTGAAATCAGGTGCCAAAAAAGCAGAGATAATTGACATAATAGCCAAACATCTGGAATTAGTAGAAGATGATAATACTGATGAAGGGCAATACGTGAAACAAGAAAGGGATTAAAAGAGACAAGAAGGTAGTAGGTCCACGAGTGATACAATGGTATTGACTAGGATTCAATTAGAAATGAAAAATCTTGAGGCAGAAAAAGAATTAAGAAAACTTGAATTGGAAAACGAAGAAAGGGAAAAAGAAAAGGGAATAGCAATAAGAAAATTTGAATTGGAAGACAGGGAGAAGAAAGGGAATTTAATTTAAGAGATAGAACTAAGACAAAAGGGTAGTCTTGAATCCAGGGAAAATTTGGGTCAGGAAGAATCTGAATTTTGATCAGGACCCAATGAAAAGTTATTTAAATTTATACAGGCTCTTCCCAAGTTCGAGGAAAGGGACGTAGAGGCATTTTTTATATCTTTTGAAAAAATAGTCAAACAGATAAAATGGCTGAAAGAAAGCTGGATATTGCTCATGCAGAGCAGGCTGCTAGGCAGAGCTCATGAAGCTTATGCCATGCTTCTTAAGGAGGCTTCTGCAGATTATGAGATGGCAAAAAAAGCTATTCTCTCTGCCTATGAGTTAGTCCCTGAAGCTTATCGTCAGAGGTTTAGGAACTTACGGAAATTGGCTGGGCAGACATAATTAGAATTTGAGAGGGTGAAGCAAATTAATTTTGACTGTTGAATACGGGCATTAAAAGGTAGAAACCACATATGAGAATGTTTGAGAATTGATTCTCTTAGAAGAGTTTAAAAACTCATTCCTTCAGTAGAGAGAACTCATATAGGTAACCTGAAAGTTTTGAAAGCTAGGCAAGCAGCAGAGATTGCTGATGAGTTTGAGCTTGTGAATAAGCCAACCTATTTTGTCTGTCACTCCCACAAACCAAAGAAGGATAGAAAGTGGGAGAGTGAAAGGAAGGCAAGTAGCCAGGGACAAGAAGGAAAGCTGGGAATGCCCCAGGATCACCTCCTCATGTCAGAAAGGAAGGTGCTGAGGGTAGAAATTAGGTTTGCAAGCCAAAGTGTTATCATTGGGTCATCTTCATTCAGAGTGCTGGAAATTGTGAGGTAAACCCATAGGACTTGTTGGGGTAAGCAAAGTTAGTGCAGAGGAAAAGACTCCGACTGAGAGTATAGCAGATCAGGCTAGAGCTTTAATGGCAGCTGTGAATGCAAAACCAGATACTAAAACTAAAAGGAGTGTAGAGTTCAGAATAAAATACCTGAGAGTTATAATGAATTTTTGTCAAAGGGGAGAGTATCTCCGTATCTTGTAAGTGAGGCAGGAAAACTTATTATACTTAGGGACACAGGAGCAACTCAAACACTCTTGTTGGGGAAAGATATGAGGTTTCCACCAGAAAGCGCCTTGAATGCTAAAGTTTTATTTAATGGAATTGGCGGGGAGTATATACCTGTACCTTTATATAAAGTACACCTGGAGAGTTACTTAATATCTGGGACAGTAACTGTAGGTGTCGTCCACAATTTACCAGTAAAAGGAATTGATCTACTCCTAGGAAATGATTTGGCTGGATCAAAAATATCAGTTTCTCCTAAAGTTACAAAGGAACCAAGTGAAATTAAGGAAACAGAGCAATTACAGGAGCAAGTTCCGGGAATATTTCCTGCATGTGTAGTCACCCGAGCAATGGCTAAATAGGATCCACTGTCGGAGGTAAAAGGGCACCACAAATAGATAATCAGGCATCTGAAACCTTATTTGGGGATTTAGATAATCCAAATGAGTTGTTTAACAGATCGTCTATCATTGCAGCACAGCAAGCTGATTCAGAGATATACCAAATAGCGCAGACAGTTCTACCAGAAGCTAAGGCAAAAGGAGTTCCGGAAGGCTATTATATAGCAAACGGGGTTTTGAGGAGGAATGGAGACCACCTCATAGGCCTGCAGATGAAGACTGGACAGTTGTTGAACAGATAGCGGTACCACCAAAATATCGACAAGGATTATTAAGGTTAGCACACAACATTCCTTTTGCAGGACATAGGGGAATTCGAAAGACCAAATCACACATAAGCAAACATTATTACTGGCCTGGTCTTACAAAGGATGTGAGACAATTTTGCAGGACATGCCATACCTGTCAAATGATGGGGAAACCACAACCTACCATAAAACTAGGGGATATAGTATTAGTGTTGTTACCATCACAGGGAGAACCATTAAAAGCACAGTTCAGTGGCTCATATAGGGTGATTAAAAGAGTGGGTAAGGTAGATTACTTGATTGACACCCCTGATCGCCAGGGGTGTCTCATTAATATGCTCAAACAATATTACCGCAGGGAGGAGGATAAGCTGGTACAGATATGTCAGGTAATCGGGACTGTTGAGAAGGAAAAGGATAGTGAGGATGAGGCAGAAGTAGGCCTAAGAAATTCTCAGATTGAACCTCCAACTATCTGATTAGCAAATATAGAATGGCTAGGAAAATTAAACAATAGGCTTTTACACTTAAAGGCAAAACAACGTGAGGTCCTAACCAGGGTTTTCACAACGTTTCAAAACGTTTGTAGGGATAAGCCAGGATGTACAACCTTTGCCACACATGATGTGGCTATAGGGGGAACCATTCCTTTAAAACAACAACTTTTCCACTTAGGTCCAGACAGACAAGCCCAAGTGGAAGCAGAGGTACAATGCATGCTGAAGGGCAGCTTAGTTGAACCTAGTCAGGACAGCTGGAATTTGCAGGTGGTCTTGATGTCTAAACCTGGTGGGTCGGCTCAAACGTGCAATGACTCTAGAAAAGTCACTGTGGTAAGGAAGGCATACTCCTACCCAAATTCTTATTTAAAAGACAGAGTGGGCAACACAATGTGTCTTAAGGAGACAAATGTGTTAGAGGAAACCTGCCAAATTCCTTTGATACCCCAGGGTGAGAAAAAATCAGCTTCTGTTACCCAGACAGGGTTTTCCAATGTCAAGTGATGCCACATAGGTTAAGGGGTACTCAAGAAACTTCTCAGAGAACCCAGTAGTAGTCAGTGTTCCTAGATGTGCAGTTCACCTGGCTGAGGTGATGGACAATAGGGACACGTGGAAGACAATGCTTGGAAATTTGAAATGGGTTAATTAGGACAACCTTTTGAAAATTTAAAACCAAAATGTTCTGGTGGAACTTGTTGCTGTAGTCTAAACACTTTTGAAAACTGTAAGCCTGTAAATGCGAAAAAAAATGTCTTAGCGTTTTTATCAATTTATATTTTTTGGACATTGTAATGAAACACATTTCAGGAATGGCACTTCATTCCACCAGGGGTGGAGGTGTTATGATCCTGTAGTTTTTTCCCCCCAGGAAACATGCGATGTGCCTTTAAGATTGGAAAAGGAGCCGTACTGCTTTAAGACAACACGCTCCAGAGACTGAATCAAAGAATGCATTCTCATTGCTGGGATACAGCCATTCGGAGACCAAAGACACAAGATACATTGTTACAATTTAATTTTGAACTGGCTTATAGTGGAAACAGACTCTTCTAATTCAGAGACAGACAGACAGCTGGACCAGCATATACTGAAGGAAATGAAAGCTCTCTTTCAGTTTATTTAAACCCTGTTTATTACACTCTCAGAATTCTGATGTCAAGCCAGATTAATTTCTTAAAAAGAAAATAATCAATTCTTTTAACTACTGAACTGTAATTGTTGAATTCATCACTGGAGAAGGAAAGCATCACTTCAACTGTTGAACTAGACTGTGGACTGTTCTACTGTTGAAGAACCTTTCCCCCGTCCCCCCATCGGATGGCTGTGAGGACTTCAAGCAACCTTGGACTATTCCACATTGCAAGATTTCACTTTGGCAGGAGTGTTTATATGGAAGGACACTAATTTTTTCTATTTTAAATGTTGTTTATATCTTAGTAGTGTTTCGGAGTTTAGTTTTGCTAATTAAACAGTTAATTTGTTGATCTAAAGATACCTGGTTTGGTTGGCCTCATTCGGGTGTTAATAGATGGTACAATTTGGCTGGGTCTTTTAATTTGGAAAGTTTTAAAATAATGTCAGGCGATCTGTGGAGGGACGGGACTGAATCAATGGTGCGTTTCTCCCACCACAATCAGAATCGTATATTTTGATTGGGGATTTTGACTTGAATGGTCGATCGTAACACAAGTAAGTAATCAAACACCTATTGAATTGGCCAGTACATGCACTTGAAAAAAGAATTAAACCTGTTGTGGTTAAACAAGGAGAGGGAAAAGAGGGAAGCCATTCAACCCCTCTTCATCTGACCGTAACAAGTACCAGAGGCTGACTGTTCCCTGCCACTGTTAGCAAGGGTTACCAGCTGTTGGCTGAGCTGCTGGAAAAAACATGGATGTTGTGATTTGGGAATAATAGAAAGAAACACTTGTATTTCTATCCCATTTTTCACAATCTCAGGACATTCCAACGCACTTTACAGCCAACGAGAGAGTTTTAAAGTGTCATCACTGTTGCAATGTAGGAAATGTGGCAGCCAAGCTATGCACAGCAAGGTCCCATGAACAGCAATCTGATAATGAGCAGAAAATCTGTTTTAGCGATGCCAGTTGAGGGATGAATATTGGCCAAGACACCTCTGTTCTTCTCCAAAATTGTGGTATAAGATTTTTACCAATTGAGAGGGCAGTTGGGACTTCAGTTATGTGTTCAAGTCTTTTTATATGCATGGGGTACAGTAGTATAGTGGTTATGTTGCTGGATTTATAACCCAGAGGCCTTGCCTACTAGCTAGAGATATGAGTTCAAATCCCACCATAGCAGTTGGGGAATTTAAAGATAGTTAATTTAAAAGAAAATCTAGAGCTTAAAAAGCTAGCATTAATAATGGTGACCATGAAGCTATCAGATTGTTGTAAAAACCCATTTGGTTTGCTAATGCTCTTCATGGAAGGAAATCTGCTGTCTTTATCTGGTCTGACCTACATATGACTCCAGACCCACAATAATGTGGCTGGCTCCTAACTGTCCTCTGAAATTACCAGCAAGCCATTCAGTTGGCTTCAAGAGGGTGTCTCACCACCACCTCCCCAAAGGAAATTACAGATGGAACACAAATGCTGGCCTTGCCAGTGATGCCCATGTCCTGTGAATGAATTTTTAAAAAACCCTTCTGATTCTGAGCTGGGAGTGCTACCAACTGAGCCACGGCTGACACCGTGGGAAAAATGCATGCAGCTTGACTGATTGCAAGACCTCCTGATCTATGTGGGGACCAGACAATCCTAACTAATAAATTTTCATGGGATTCGGAGGCAGAGAAAGAAAGTATGAAAAACAGTGATTTCATAAAGAGTAAAAGAGAGAAAAGAAAGGGATGGAAAAATAGACAAACTACACAGTAAGCCCACTCATTTATACATGCTTAGTTCTTTAACGATGAGTAAACCACTTTGTGCAAATTCTTTTTCTGAACTTTCTGCAGAATTGCAAAATTACATCAAAGACAGAAAAATAAAAATAAAACACTACGTAAGCCAGACAGCCTATTTCAACTGCAGCCAAGAGCCAAGTAACGGTCATACATTTTCTACAGAAGAGCCACTTGTCCCTGCCCACTCAATATTGAATCAGAGGGACGTAGATGCAACAAATCTGCGAGAATGGCAATGATTCAATTATTAGAGACAGATTTTTTTTTTTAGTCATACATGCTGCCCACCCATCTGCACATCAGTACTGGAGCAATCGTGTAATCCCCACGGTACATGCCAAGACTTAAACAGATTACCAGGGGAGCAGGAGCTTACACATACAGATAAGAACAATTGCTCATTAACCCTTAGGTTGTCAACAGATCCAGGGATTTTCAGGCTCTCCGGGTCAGTTACTAATTTACTTTATTTTATTTTTCTTGGCATGTGGGCAGCACTGGCAAGGACACAATTATTACTCATCCCCAGTTGCTCTGTGAAGATGGTGGTAGGCTTTCATGAGTTATTGTTTATACAATTAAGTGACTTGTGGGGCCACTTGGAGTCCAACACATTAAGGTGCATTTGTCATCCCTGAAGGATTTTGATGAATCAGTTCAAATTTTAGGAAAATGCCTTCCATGGTTATTGGCAGATTGTAATAAACTCAATTTCATAACTTGCCGCAGCAGGATTTGAACTCACAACCCTACAGTTCAACAGTAAACACCTAAAACCCACTTTGGTAAGATTTTCCAGCAATTGCTGTGGCCTAACCAGCAGCCACCAACAAAATGCTAAGTTTTAATCTTTATGTTACCTGCACAAGAACCCAGGTGGAGCAGGAGTGCTTTTCCCAGCTTCACAGCACTTTTAAAGGCCAGCCCGCCACTTCCGTTCTCCACCCTTCCCCTCTCATGACCTACCCAAGGGCCACTGTTGGCAAGGCCTCCGGTTCAAACTGGTTCAGGTCAAACCGAAGAGCTGCCTCTGGAGCCACAACTGGCCTTGGGCCTACACGCCATGAATTTCACACACATAAATAGGCTGAAGCAAATTAACCACTCGTTAACTGAAAACCAGTTGGAAAGACCAGCTTATCAGCCAATCAAGTGCCTAGAAATGTAAAGATCACATGGTTACATCATTCACGCGAATTTCTCCTCAAATAATCAAGCACTAACTTGAGAAGATGCCCATCATCCTCTGTGCCAGTAGCCCAATCGTGCTTTGGCGCCATACACAGCAACAGTTACCAGCGAAGGGAAGTCAAACCAGTAAAAGGGAAAGGAAAAGACTTGCATTTAAATAGCACCTTTCATGTCCTTAGGACATCCCAAAGTACTTTACAGCCAATTATGGACTTTTGAAGTGTAGTCACAGTTGTAAGATATGAAAGCGTAGCAAAGTAAATCATCCGTGAGATAGCCAATCTGCTGAATGATTTTTACCTGCATCAAATAGTTCATTGCAATATCATGAGGTTCATTCATAAAGATTGTTGCCCAGGACACTTGTCTAAAAATGTTTCGTTCCGAAAGCACATGAGCATTTGAACAAATACTGAAAACTCTTGTGAAGGGGCCATGCCTTGGGGTGTAATGGACTCACATGCTTCAAGGCCAGTATGTAATTCTACCATGTAAAATCATTAAGAGCATAATTGTTCCTGATGGATGTCCCCGGTTATGGAACTGGGAGATGCCATTAGGTCCATGAGCTTGTGAATCAATGAAGACTTTTATCACCATGAAATCTATAGCCCAAATTTTCCGATCCAACGTGATCCCCACCAGATGGGTGCTGCAGTGGGGCTTCCCTGCCTGCTACGACTGACACCGCTGAACTTTACAAGTTCAACTTAATTATGATATTTTTAGCTATTGAGTCTGAGCTCCAGACCCTTTAAGCACCTCTCTTTGGAAGCGTTCCAGTCTAGGGCTGGGAAATAGTATGCTGCTGCAGAACTTAACGCCTGCAGTAGTGTAAAGGGTCAGGCATACGTGAAATCAGCTTGGGAGCAGAGACTGAAAATGTGTTAATGAATAATGTCTGTTGGCTCAGAGGCGAGGCACAGAATCCCAGGTTCTCCAAGGTGGCTACGACAGCGCTGCTGGTCCAGGTGAGGAGGAGGAGGGAGGTGCTGTTAGGGACATGCAGCAAATGCCCCCCCCAAAATTATTCTCCGTTCCAAAGAAAATGAAGGGAGATTTAACAGAGATGTTTAAAATTAGGTAGGGCTTTATAGCGTAGATAGGGAGAAAGTGTTTCAACTAGCAGGAGGATCAATAACCAGAGGACACAAATCCATGATAATTCGCAAAAGAACCAGCGGGGAGATGAAGATTTAGTTTTTTTAAAACACAGCTCGTTATTACGAGATGGAATGTACTTCCTGAAAGGGTGGTGGAAAGAGATTCAAGAGTAATTTGAAAATATTAAATTGTGGGCTAGGGGTAAAAGAGCAGGGAAGTAGGACTATTTGAATAGCTCTTTCAAAGAACCAATACAGGCATGATGGGCCAAATGGCCTCTTGTTGTGCTACAAGATTCTATGGTTTAGTCGAGGCTGATGGTCAGGATAGTGAACGCCACCTGCATGGCACTATACAAAGCAACTCAGTGGCACAAAAAGGTTAAATGACTTTACCAGGCCAGGCAAGGTAAAAGGAATCGGCTACACCTTCCAATACTGCTTGGTCATACGTGCGTTTGCCATTTATATCCAACTCCTCTTCTCTGTGCCGTAAGCATAGAAGCCCTTTACATCCCGAGCCTTCAGCTGAAAGTGCTCTTTCATTCTTTATCTTACGTGCATTCACCCAATTGAAAACCTCATGTGGTTTTAAATGCCTGATTCATATACAATCTCATTGGGTTGAATTTTCAGGTTGCTCCAACCCCAAGGTTGGAAATGGAGGCGGAGAGGTCCCGAAAATACTGGCAATGGCCAGCATGTCAGTTTTGAGATGCCGTTCCCAGCAATGTTCACCAGGGCAGGGGAAAGGCGGGACAATAATTGAGGCTAATTAAAGTACTTAAGCAGCTCATTAACAGCTTGCTAGAGGCGGTGATTGGAATTTTGAAGGGGTGCATGTGCCATGCGTTGCTGACCAGTTTGAAGGGAGGCGGGTACAGAGTGGGACGCCAGTCATGGCTGCCCCAGGGAAGTAGCCTGGCCCCATTAGAGGGTCAATGGGGCAAAGGGGGACTCAGCATTTGGAAAGGAGATGCCCTTGGTACTTCACAGGTAGTTGGGAGAGTGGGAATTCAACACAGTCTGGAACATCTAATCACTTACCGCCAATGAAGGAAGCACATCTGCCCAGAGGTTTTGCCTCACCGTGGAGGATCCCGTTATCTATTCCACCATCTCATACCACTTTTCTTGTCACAGTAGCAATAAAAAGAGTCCCAGATATGTTCCTTAAAGTTTCCTCATTTATACAGTGTAAAGAGAGAAAATCTGTTCACAAGACAGTAAGAAGACACCCCAGTGCCTCCTCTTCCACTATCCTGATTATCTCCATTGCTTTCTGCTCCATGGGGTAATTCGATAGAAGAATGACAACCCTTCTGCTTCCGTTGTGTTGGCATCACAGACTAACATCCATATTCTGCCAGCATTATAAACATGGTTAGTACTAGCTAAGCCAGACATGACCCGCTAATATGGTAGTAATGTGAAAATTTCAAGTGATGGGGTTATGACTATTTCATTTGGTAGCTTGTCCCACTGTGGGATTGTCCTTGGAAAAAAGATTGTTGATATACTGTCTTGGAAGCAAATGGTCTCTGTAGTTTATGTGGATGGCTACCTCGTGTTTTGTCATTGTCAGAGAGCACTAGGTACTTGTTTCTGTCAATTCCCACCAGTTCATTCCATACCAGTCTACTTTTCTCCTTCCTTTGCTGTAGTGATTTCCATTCCAAACTTTTGATCATGAATGTGACATTGGTGTACTTCCCATACTGATTCGTGAAGAATTGTACTGCACGTCTTTGGATTACTTCAAGATTATTTATATCTCTTGCCATATAAGGATCCCACACACAACTTGCATACTCCAAGATTGGATGAACAAATGTTTGGTAAGCTGTAACTCGGATATTTTATTGTGTTATGAGCAGGTGAGAAAGGTGTCTAGGGGGTCTTTTACTGTCTTCACCTGGTATTACTGTAACAGGGTTTAATTTTAAACACACTGTTTTGAGCTCCCCCTTTGTGAATCCTTGTTCACAGCTTTCCAATTATAAAAAAGGAAATGAGCACACCAGGTTTTCTTTAGGTTTAAAGAAAAGTGAAATTTATTAAACCTTAAATTATAATACGGTTAACCCCTATAGATATACGATGTGCCCACCCTAGCATGCGCACGCGATACACACATGCAAATAGGGACAGAAAAGAGAAGAAAAATAAAATGGAGAGGTTGGATACAGTCTCTAAAAGAGGGTTTCTTGTTACTGTTTGTGTTTCCAGCTTGCCGTAAAGTCTTTGATTGTAGACAGCAAGTTCTTTCTTCACCATCAGCCATTTAAAATCAATGTTCATGTGGTGAAATTAATTTTCCTCATTCTTGGCAGGTGGGGTCTTGCCTGACAGTTGCAATACCAAAGGTTCCTCCTCAGAAATTCAAGAACCCTGTTTGCTTTGGATGTTATCTGCTGAATGTGGAACCCCCACTGAAGATTGTTCTTAAGATGAACCCCCAGAAGTGCTTACAGAAGTGAAAGCTATCTGTTGGTGGATCCTTTTTGTTGGTAATGCACATGACATAGCATTTTTTGGTGTTGAATGCCATTTTTAAAAAAAATTCATTCACGGGATGTGGGCATCGTTGGCTAGGCCAGCAGTTATTGCCCATCCCTAATTGCCCTCGAGAAGGTAGTGGTGAGCTGTCTTGAACTGCAGCAGTCCTTGGGGTGCAGATACACCCACAATGTTATTAGGAAGGGAGTTCCAGGATTTTGACCCAGCGACAGTGAAGGAACCGCAATATAGTTCTAAGTCAGGATGGTGTGTGGCTTGGAGAGGAACTTGCAGATGGTGGTGTTCCCATGTATCTGCTGCCCTTGTCCTTCTAGGTGGTAGCGGTCACAGGTTTGGAAGGTGCTGTTGAAGTTGCATCTTGTAGATGGTGGACAGGCATTGGGGAGACAGGAGGTGAGTCACTCGCCACAGAATTCTCATTCTCTGACCTGCTCTTGTAGCCACAGCATTTATGTGAATGGTCCAGTTCAGTTTCTGGTCAATGGTAACCCCCAGGATGTTGATATGGAGTAATGCCATTGAACAAAGGGAGATGGTTAGATTCTCTCTTGTTTGAGGTGATCAGTGCCTGGCACTTAAGTGGCAAGTAACATTTATGCCACAGATCAGCCCAAGCCTGGATGTTGTCCAGGTCTCGCTGCATCTGGACACGGATTGCGTCATTTTCTGTGGAGTCACGAATGGTGCTGGACATTCTGAAATCATCAGTGAACATCGCCACTTCTGACTTTATGATGGAGGGAAGGTCATTGATGAAGCAGCTGAAGATGGTTGGGCCTAGGACACTACCCTGAGGAACTCCTGCAGTGATGTCCTGGGACTGAGATGATTGACTTCCAACAACCACAACCATCTTCTTTTGTGCGAGGTATGACTCCAACCAGTGGAGAGTTTTCCCCCTGATTCCAGTTTTGCTAGGGCTCCTTGATGCCATAGTCGGTCAAATGCTGCTTTGATGTCAAGGGCAGTCACTCACCTCATCTCTGGAGTTCAGCTCTTTTGTCCATGTTTGAACCAAGGCTGTAATGAGGTCAGGAGCTGAGAGGCCCCGGCGGAACCCAAACTGAGCGTCAATGAGCAGGTTATTGCCGAACAAGTGCCGCTTGATAGCACTGTCAATGACCCATTCCATCACTTTGCTGATGATCAGGAGTAGACTGATAGGGCGGTAGTTGGCAGGGTTGGATTTGTCCTGCTTTTTGTGCACAGGATATACCTAGGCAATTTTCCACATTGCCGGGTAGATGCCAGTGTTGTAGTTGTACTGGAACAGCTTGGTTAGGGGTGCAGCTAGTTCTGGAGCACAAGTCTTCAGCATTATTATGTTCAGTAATACTATCTGATTGGTCCTGCCACTTTTTCAATTCCAGAAGATCATCTTGCAATGAGTTGATATGATCTTGAGTTTTCCCTGATGCATAGACCACAGAGTCATCTGCAAATAGTCACATCCTGTTTTTTTTAAAAACTTGGTGGCAAGATTGTTTATGTATGTCAGGAAGAGTAAGGGTCCCAACATCATTCCCTGGGGCACTCCGGAGAGCATGATACCCCATCAAACACCACTCTGTCTTCTGTTGGTTAGGAAGTGCCGGATCCAATTTAGTAATGTCCCTCTGATTCCATACTGGTGAAGTTTGATCAAGGGCTTTTCATGAGGAACTTTGCCAAGAGCTTTTGAGAAATTTAGTATTGCCATGTGAGTAGTTTCATTTCTTTTGAGACTTGAAGCTAGGTCATTGACAGTTTGTAAAAGCTATGTTTCGGTAGATCTATTTGACAAAAAACCATGCTATCTACCAGAATATTATGAGCTTCAAAATGCTGCAAAACATGAGAATGAACAATATGTTCAAGCAATTTGCAAATAATGCTGGTGAGAGATACCAGTCTGCAGTTTTCTGGCTGACATTTATTCCCTTTTTTGAATATGCCACTGATGTTAACATGTCTCCACTGGTTAGGTAAGTTGATTGGTCAATATTGGAGCCAATTCATCAGCTGCTAACTTTAAGATCCAGGGAGGTAGTTCATCTGGACCCAGAGCTTTATTTGTAGTCATTTCTTGCAATAATTTTAAAACACCCTCTTTGCTTATAATAAGTTCAGATATGTCCAGCAAGTGGTCACTGTCCAAACTGGGTATGTGAGTTGAATCTTCTCTTGTAAGTGCACTGGAAAACTGATCACTAAATACATTAGCAAATACACTGGAAAATTGATCACTTAGTGCTTCTGCTTTACCTTTAGAATCACATAACTCTATTGTTTAATTTGAGATCTGAAACGCCCACCTCTCCTTTTTGATTTTCTTAATGAATGACCAAAATCTCTTGGGTTTCTCCTTCATAGAGGTTGTAAGAAACTCAGAAACAAAATGTTTCCTTTCTCCTCTGATCTGGGCCCTCTCCCTCGGATTGTGCCTGCGTTTCTCCTGCAAGGACAAAAGAGAACGAGATAAGGCACTGCTGTTCTTTGTGTCCAATGTCATCTGCCCCTATGCATTAGGAATAGCATGTCTCTGTGGTGACAGGTGCTCAGCAGCTGTATGGCTGTGAGCCATTCTGAGGAGTCAGTAAGTGCCCTGGGCACACACCCCTCCCAAGTTCAGGAGCAGCATGCACCCTGAGGTTCCTCAGGTGGTGTGTATGCTGGAGAGTGCAAGCCCAGAGGCCTGTCTGGAGTGTTGGGTGTTACACTCACCTTGCCAGAACATTTGAGGTCATTGAACCTTTTACGGCACTGACAACCTCAGTGATGCTGCTGTGAGGAGTCTATATCAGTCCCACACATCTGACCCACTTACATTACAGCTCCCATAGGCTCCAATTGGACAGGAACCCATCTCCACATCAATTAAGGGCTCACCCCCATGAAAATCAGGACTTTAATTGGTTTCCCACCAGAGGCAGGTTCCTGAACCAAAAACAATCCCAACTCCTGTTTCCCACCTCTGAGGCGAAAAATCAGCCTATTATCTTTGTTGTGGTCTGGATGCTGGTACCTGAGTTTCACTGCGTCTCCTGGAAATCAGGCAGCTTTCTCATATTTTCTGTTCTCTTTAAAGAATAAAACAAATGATGACATCAGAGAGAGGTGGGTGGACCTCCCCACCTTCTAATCACTCACCCCATATGAGGATGATGCCTTGGAGCTCCTGAGAAGGTAGACAATTGCAATGAAAGGTGGAAGAAGTGAAGGGCAGGTACCAGCTACAGTTTTATCAAGTCATGCTTTTTTTTGCCTTGTCAGTCTACTGTACCCCAATTAAACCATCAACAAATTAAACAGTGAAATACTCATGCCAAAGTTATGGCAGGAGATCGGTAAAATTCTTGTAGAAATTGTATCCCTAAGTTTCCAAGAGAAAGAGAAATTGCATTTATATAGCACAACCTCAGGACATCCTAAAGTGAAGTACTTTTGAAGTGTAGTAGCTGTTGTAATGTATATAACACAGCAGCCAATTTGCACACCACAATCTCTCACAAACAGCAATGTGATTATGACAACATAATCTGTTATTAGTGATGTCAGTTGAGCAATAAATATTGGCCAGGACATTGGGAAGAACTCCTCTTTGAAATAGTGCCAGGCATCCTTTACATCTACCTGAGAGGCCAGACACAGCCTCAGTTTAATGCCTGACATGAAAGGTAGCACCTCTGACAGCACAGCACTCCCTCAGTACAAGATTTTGCACTCAAGTCTTTGGATCAGGACTTGAGCCCACAACCATCTGACTCAGAGGCAAGAGTATCACCACTGAGCCACAGCTGACACCTGCATAGCCTGACTCAGAAGTAGAGAAGACACCTAAAGAACCACCAGAAACACTGTGGAAAATATGAGAGGTTTAGCCTAGATATTATCAGCCCATCAGTGGCAGAGACAAAACCAACAATGCAACTAATTCCAAAGCAAGGGAATTACAAGAGTAAACACAAATTGAGAGCTTCTAACTGCTATTGGTTATACTGCTGTACAGGTGCAAAAAATTACACAGAATCAGCAATTTTAACGCGGGGAGGGAATCGGCTGTTTAGGGAAGATGAGATTTCAAACCTCCCTGACCTCAGCAGCGTGAGGCCCGGGCAATTTTAACTGCCAGGCTTCATCTGAATAGCCCCTGGCCTGTTGCCCACTCAAATAGGGCAGCTGGATGCTTGGATTCAAAGGAATATTCACTGGCACTCTAACATGTCACCAAGAGGGGGTTGGGAAGTCACAATCAGGAAGGGCACTTCTGCTCCTGCTGAACCCACAAGAAAAATTAAAAATAAAGTTTTAAAAAAATTACCTGTTTGGGCATTTTCTGACCCCGAATTCTTTTCCCTCTGTCTTCACCTGTCCAGGAATTCACAATGCCTTTCCTGCTCAGGCCACCTGTTAAAATAGCAGTCAGGACCCAATTACATCATTGGACACCAGTCTGCATATTTAATAAAGGAGTCATCCGGCTTCAGATAGGTGTCCTTGATGCCTGTCTCAGAAAAGATGGTTAATATCCCAGAGAGCAAAATTGGAGCAGATATGTGGCCTAATCGATTTTAACTGCTCGCCAGTTTTCCACATGGTGGGTAGGATTAAAATCGCATGGTTAGTATAATCTGAGTTTTAAATGGAGCTTGGTTATATTAGGCAAAATCCAGCTAAGGCTGTGTGTAGGTAATGCTGACTGGGTTCTGTCATTCTAAGTTGAACACAATTAATGTAGTTGCTCTGCTTCTCTCTCCACAGATGCTGCCAAACCTGCTGAGTATTTCCAGCATTTCTTGTTTTTATTTCAGATTTCCAGCATCCGCAGTATTTTGCTTTTATATTAATGTAGTTGCTGCTGTATTTCTGAAATGAGGTTTATTTACCATTTTTGATGGCTATTGCAGTAACTGCTTTCTTTGCATACCTGAAAATGGCATCATACACAACTCTGTGTTGCTAATAATTCCTTGATGTCTGATATTGTAAGAGTTAAATTGGTTTCGACTGATGCTGCACTGTATTCGAGCTATTGGCAGAATATATTTTAATAATTTTAATCAGGTTGATTAATGCAGTACAACTTGAACAAGACAAATACAGCATAATATATGAAACCCTAGAGATGCGAAACTGAATTCTGATATATTTGCTGCATTTAATGTGAGCTGTATAACATCAGGATTAACCAGTTAATCATCCCTATCTTAACAGGTTGTCAGACACACACTAATCATTCCTTCAAGACAGCATCTCCTTCAGTTTAATTTCAATAATAAATGCCAAAATAAATGTAGAACTGGTGATTGTACCATGGCAGTGATTGCTTTATCACCTCTCGCTAAAATAATTTCTGATATTGTATAAATCCGAATCCAAACTGTCACATGCATGATTGTGATTAGTTTCTGTATCCTTTTATGTTGCTGATGTTCACTCAGTGTATTGGAATTCCTCGTTATACATGTAAAGTGCAATCAGTTGCACGTCATGTTTAACACAACCTCAGGACCATACAATTTTCAGTGTGTTAATTTTTTTTGGGCGAATGGATTCGTTACAACATACACAGGGAGGTCAAGTTACTTAAAACACACTTGTGAAAGTTCAGTTGCATCTTTGCACGCGAGCCAACACGGCTCTTAAATGGACACAGACAGGCAATTTAGTAGAAATCTGTCTACGCAGTTAAGAACATTTGTATGCAGTGCAGTGGAGAAGATGCCAAAAGAAATCCCCAATCAGTGATGATGCTCCCCCAACCCGGTATCTTGAGGGAGGGGTGAGCTTGCCTCTATGAGGGTGAAAGACAAAAAACTAATGAAGGTCAAAGCGGTATCACCCAAAAGTTGAACTTAGGATGAAGTTAGGTTAAAGCGACTGACCCTAGGAGGAATGCAGCGAGGTAAACGTCTCCACTACATTCTGCAAATGCAGGACTGAAAACAGCCCCTGACATAAACAACAACTTGCAATGAGCTCAAGCTTACAAAGGGTAAAAGGTGGGAGGTTGGCTATGAGAGAATTGGAATAGTTGAGCCTGGAGTAGGGTTCCCAACCCTCCTGCTTTTGGTGGAGTCTCCCAGAATGGGCGATTGATCTCCTGAGTACTGCTGGGGTCATGGGAGAAACCGTCCTTGTTCGCATGGTTTGTGCATGTCCAATATCCCGGCTATCATGGTTTGCAACCAAACTGCGTTGTATGGGCCCTGCTGTTCCCCCCACTACTTGGAACAAGCCGCTTCATTGGCAGTGTGAGGATGACAGCATCGGGGGCAATCAAAATCGCTTGGAAACTCCGTGAGTCCTGAGGCAACTGAAGAATGTAGGGAGAGAAATGCAGATTGTGGGGACAGGAAGCGGGAGCAACTCAAAGCAGCGAGAGAGAAACAAACTAAGGAGAGATGGAGAGAGAAAACCATACACTGGGAGAAAGAAAGAGAAACACACCTGAGGACAGAGGGAGAAGGAGAAACACAATGTGGGGAGAGAGAGACAGAGACAACAACACAAACTGTGGGAGGGAGATAGAGAGAAACACAAACTGGAAGGGGAGATAGAAATACAAACTAGGGTAGGGAGAGAGGGAAAAGAACAAACCAGGCACGTTGTGTGATTGCCTTTAAGAGTGATATCCCTTTAAGATCTTAGTATGTTAATGAGCTGAGTACCAGGATGCAGTCATGTGACTACATGCCAGTCTTACTCTCTAACTGTAACACCAAGAGGCAGCTTCTGTATATAGTGGTTCTGTGCACTGTATTATTGTTTAGCTGTTTAACAAACCAGTTTGAGGTCTTCAATCAACTGAACTCCATGCATCTCATTTATCTTGCATCAGACAACATAAAAAACTTCTCATTACATGGTGGCAGCTGTAGTGAGAAGACAAGATCCAAGATTGAAGACCACAGGAAAACAGCTTTAAGGCCTCAAAGGTGGTCATCTTGAGAAAAGCAACAGAGTATGTTAGCAGACTAAAGGCAGAGCAACAGAAAATGAATGCAGAGAGGGAGAAACTTCAGAAAGAACAGCAACAGATGAGACACATACTCCCCGAGCAAGAGTTTTCAAACCATCAAGATGATATATGGACTCTTGAGCCTCTATACTTGTAAAGTTCATAATCTCTATCCATGAGTAAATAATTTTGATGTATCTAATTTTATGTTTCTTAGCATACGAGACTTATCTTTGGAAAGAAGGGGGATGTTGTGTGATTGCTTTTAAGAGTGATGTCCCTTTAAGATCTTAGTATCCTAATGAACTGAGTACCAGGATGCAGTCATGTGACTACATGACAGTCTTACTCTGTAACTGGAACACCAAGAGTCAGCTTCTGTAAATAGTAGCTCTGTGCACTGTATAATAGTTCAGCTTTTTAATAAACCTGTTTGAGATTTTCAATCAACTGAACTCCACGTATCTCATTTATGTTGCATCGGACAACATAAAAAGCTCCCCATTACAGGGCAGAAACAGAAAAACAAACTGGGCGAGAGAGAGAGATACACAAACTGGGGGAGGGAGAGTTCACGTCTGCCTGTGATGTGCGCTGTTGTATAATGTATTTTGTTTCATGAGTCAGGAAGCTTTGGTACTTCTTTCTGAGCACTAAGTCTCACTTCTCTGAAGCTGGCCTTCAGTGTTGGGGGAATGGGAGTCAGTGAAGTGAATTATTTTTGGCTTTGGTATTATTTATCATTTTTATTGCTTGCTGTGTATTGTTAAAAAAAAGTCATAAAAATGTACAAAAACTTGAGTTAGAAGTTACTTATATCGATTATGTTTTTGTTGAATCAATGGTAATTATATAGCTTTACTCATTGTGATACCTCACAGAAGTAGTTTTTATTTAAACATTACTTATCTTTAATTCTTTCTTTTTTTGTTCTTTGATTTAAAGCAAAAAGTCAATTGTTTTATTCAGGGCTTGGTGATAATGAGGCACTCAAATAAGAAAAATGCAGTAACATTTGCAAAGAGCAGCAAATACACTGTGATTAAGCACCACATAGAGTCATAGAGTTATACAGCACAGAAACAGGCCCTTCGGCCCACCGTGTCCGTGCCAGCCATCAAGCCTATCAATTCTAATCCCATTTTCCAGCACTTGGCCTGTAGCCTTGTATGCTATGGCGTTTCAAGTTTCTCATCTAAATACTTCTTAAATGTTGTGAGGGTTCCTGCCTCTACCACCTCTTTAGAGGGTGGATTCCAACCACCCCCTGGGTGAAATTTTTTTTCCACAAACCCCTCTAAACCTCCTGCCCCTTGCCTTAAATCTAAGACCCCTGGTTATTGACACATCTGCTAAGGGAAAATGTTTCTTCCTATCTATCTTATCTATGCCCCTTATAATTTTGTATACCTCAATCAGGCCCCACCACCCCCCCAGCCTTCTCTGCTGTAAGGAAAACATCCCTAGCCTATCCAGTCTCTCTTCATAGCTGAAATGCTCCAGCCCAGGCAACATCCTGGTGAATCTCCTCTGCACCCTCTCCAGTGCAATCACATCCTTCCTATAGTGTGGTGACCAGAACTGTACACAGTACTCCAGCTGTGGCCTAACTAGCTGTGTCATGTGATTAAATGCCATGTGATCAAATGTCACATGATCAAATCTCCAGGAATATGTCAAAGTAGAGTTGGCAACCCTAAGTTGGAGGTAACAGAGGCATGGATGAGGAAACATAGTAAATTAACAAAAGGTTTAATTGGAGTCCATGGGGCTGATGTTCTGACTACAAGCTCCTGGCCTTGCCCTGCCAATGATTGTCCAATGTGGATGATTGATGGACACGACTTCCTGCCGAGGGCATGCATTTGAGAATTCGGCCCTATGAGTGTTAAGTGCTCTTAATTCTCACATGCTATGTTCCTATGCTACAGACATGTACTCAAAACTACTTGAGTCATTTTTTATTGTAATTTTACAATCTGTCTTGTGACATGTTGCAAAAGGAATTTTTTTAAGTATTATTTATAAATGCAGTTGCCTAACATTGGCAAGAATTGCAATTCTGACCTGGGCAACATCACAAGAGAATTGCATAATTTCTGTTCTTTGCTAAGTAAGAGGCAGAGCCTCAGCGCTCATTTAACAAAAAATTGAGGTGTAGACACTTTCTCAGGACTAGGTACATCATTCATCCCCTATTACAAATTGCATGGCACTTACAGATACATATAGTAAAGCTCATACACAGTTCTGTACATTTGGGTGGCATTACTCATTGGAAGAACTGAGATCTTTCCTTGGCAGGGAGCTTAGAGTGGGCAGGAAGAATAAGTCATAGGCCTTACTGGTCATTGGACTCTAGCAGCACATGGTCCCTGGGGATGGTAAAAATGGCTAGGATCTCTCCCTTCTTCAAATACTGACAGCATCCTCAGTACATCCAATTATTGAGCTTTAGACGATACTGATGGTGTGCAATTACCCCTTCATTAAGATTATCATGCAAACATTGAAAACATATCCTAAATAGGCTGATAATAGCGGTGAAATCAGGAGCAAAATAAGGAGTGAAATCTGGAATTGCTTCTTAAAAACATTAGAACATAAGAATTAGGAGTGGATATAAGCCACACGACCCATTGAGCCTGCTCCACCATTCAATAAGATCCTGGCTGATCTTCAACCTCATCTCCACTTTCCTGCCTGATCCACATAGCCCTTGATTGCCTTACAGTCCAAAAATCTCAGCCTTGGCGTAGGCTGCTACATCTCAAGAACAAATAAAAAAAACCTCAAGCTTCATAAGAAAGACACAGCATCCCACAGTAAGATACAACTGGTAGTAATATTGGGCATGATAAAAAAGACACACTATCCCAGTAAATTCCTTTCAACTATTTTGGCATCATCATGAAAGCAAAATGGTTGCCATTTCAAGGCGTTTTCAAAAGGCGAAAGAGAGAAGACACTAAGCCAAAGCAGATTCATGCTGACACGGGAATACAATTCCACTCTCAGCTAAAATGGGTTGGAAGAATGACCTTTAAGATGTGAACTATCGTACACATGAAGCCACATTAACTTATGAGATTACCAATAAATTTACCTTCAAATTTATGTGTTAGTTTCTTTGTGAATGAAGGGTTAGCTTTGAAGCAAACATTTATATCTGCCATGAATTCATCTGTTGTATCGTAAGACGAGCTTTTGTGTTCTGTATCTAATAATTGATTATATCAATCAATGGAATCAGAGTCAGAGATAGATTTTAGCTTTGAAGAAGTTCATAAACTTCTTTAGACTGTGCACTGTATCCGCTTTTATTGTTGATGCATTTTTTCCCAGTTGGAGATTATGCTAACTGCACAAAGGGGAATTTGACCCAGAAATTTATGGGAGGGAGTGGGGCACAGGTTTGCAGCTGAGAAACACAGAAATGCTGGGATTGTGAAGTTCTTGCTGAATTTAATGGCAGCACCTCAGTAGATTGAAAGGCTGACTGGCTGCCGAGCAGGAATGCTTGCGGCAGAAGGCCACAGCTGGGTACCACTCCAGCTCCTCCTTCTAAGCTGTATCATTCTATGATTAATATCTTAGGACACTTAACAGAGGTGAGAATGTGCTGAGCAATATTGTTAGATGAGGTGACTCATGCATGGTCAAAGAGGCAGGCTTTGAGTAGGCTTTTGAAAGTGGAGAGATGGGCAGCAAGATAAAGAGGTTTAAGGGGTGAGTTCCAAAATGTGTTGCCGAAATGGATGAAGCCTCTGCCTCCAATGGTACAGCAGAGGGAGGGGTGAATGCAAAGAGGCAAAAATCAGAAGAGTGAAGAGTATATGCTGGTATACATAACTACAGGAACTTCCAGAGGGAGGGGAGAGGGCAAGAACATGAAGCAATTTGTAAATAAGAATGAGTATTTTGAATTCCCGATGCATTGCAAGATGGGGAGCCGCTAGAAATTAGTGAGAAAAATAATGACAGAGAACAGTCTGGGGGGGCTGGAATGTGGATAATGGCTTTTGACAAAGTTACAGTTTAAGTAGGATGGACTGTAGGAGGCCAGTGAGGACAGCATTGGAAAAGTCAAGCCTGGAGATGATGAAGGTGTAGATGGGGTGAGGTAAGAACAGAGATGCATAATGTTGCAGAGGTGCAATTAGGGTTGTCATGCCAATGTGCTATGTTGAATGAGAATTTTTTAATCCAATGGCTGGAGACCTGCAATTTTTAAAAAACAAATTAAAAAGAAACAGATAAAGGGTGACTTTGCTTAAGATGGCCACCTAATTTGCAATACTGTATCCTACTTTCCAAGGCCTGCGAGGTGGAGCCGAAGTGATTGCCCCATTCTAGCAAGAACCAAAACCTGGGAAATTTAAGGGAACTGCTTGTTCCCATTAGCAAGGCATCAAGACTATCACTTGAACAATGGAACCCTAGTTGTGAGAAGGAAATCCCCAGACATGGGCTGTTTTAGTAGCAAGAAGAAATACACTGCTAACTACCATGCTTGAATCACTGGGTGACTGTCATGTGACAAGCACCCTCCCTCCCCCACTCCCATCTGTGTGTTTTAAGATGGTATTTCTCTGCAGTAAGCTAACAAGCATCTGGACTCTCACAAATGCAGACCCAAGTGTGGGTCTCTCCATTCTCTCTCCACTCCAGCTTGCAAGCTTCGAACCCTGCCTGCTGACTGACCACCTCTGCATGATCTGGCTGCAACCAGAGACCCCTTGAAGGAACTCATCCGCATCGCTGCCTTCGAGAGACCCACCAAATCAGCCATCTATCTCTTCAAGCCAGAAGCATCAGGAACACTGAATTCAGCTAGAAGCCAGCTGAATCGCCAAACTCCACAGATTGTATACCCTTTTTTCTATGGACTCCAACTCAACCAATCTACCCTTCCCCGTTCTGTAACCTATTTGTGTGTGTGAACCTCGTGTGTATGTGTGCGTGAAAGTTGGAGCACAGTTTATTATTTTACTTAAATCAGTTTAAGTACAATAAAGCTAACCTTTTTGTTAAACTCAAGAAAATCTGTCCGATCGGTTCTTTTTATGATCATAGCACGTAAATAATCAAACACTGAATTGACAAGTGCATCAACTTTAAAAAAAAATTAAACATGTTATGGTCAAACAAGGAGAGGGAAAAGAGGGAAGCCCTTCACCCCCTCCTCACCTGACTGTAATAGGGTAAATAAAGCTATGCATTGTTGGGTTCTGCAAAAGGAAGCACCTGGAGGTGAGGAGAGATAAAGTTGTGGGGCTATGCTACCGAGGAGACTAGGGTGCATAATTATTGGTAGTAGACGAACAAGATGGCTTTGGTCTTACTGATGTTACGTCGGAGTTTAGTATACTCATGACTTGACATCAGTCAAAGAGTGAAACAGCACATTGATGAGTGTGAATTCAAGGCTGGTGTCAGAGAACTAGAGATCGGTGGCATCAGCATATATACAGGGCTTGACCCCATGTCTAACAGTTTACTGATATTAGCAGGAGGCAGCATGTAGATTAGAAAGCTCTGGAATTTGGACTTTTTAAAATTTCATTTTACTTGTTTTGTTTGCAGCCAGAATGTTTCATTCTTCCCATATACATTATTATAAGAGCACAGTTCTTTTGTGGAATTCCTGTTAACATTTTTCTTTCTTATGTACCTTTTTAATGGACTTAGGTTTATTCTGTTGACTCTCCGAACCCTTTCTGAATTTTCTTGTGACTTTACTGCTTTTTGGCTGCATTAGTCTTGAATTAACTGATAGGATGGTACTTGCCTCATCAATTTGTTGTCCAGTCAACATTAAATGACTGGCTCCCTGCCATCTAGTACTATAAGTAGCCACAGTGTTATTGGAAACATATGCTCATTAACAATGTTGGCGTTGAGTCAGCAACTGCTGTCCGAAACTCACATTATGCTCCAGACAATGGGACAGTGTAGGATCAGTCTAGGCACAGGAAAAAAACATTCTTTTCATGCGACTAAGAATGTAAAACTGTTAGAAGCACTACTCCCCCGCCCTCTTTTCATTCTCTTTGCCATGTCTGAGTGTTTAAGGATATAAAGTAACATTAATCAATAGCTTTCTTGTCAGGGATGTGATTGTACTGTGGTGCCAGAAAAGAGCGTATTGAATATTTTTAGTGCACTGATTCTTAGAAACTAAAAAATAAAAGGACCATCTTTCTTGGCACTTGTCCCAACTACTAGTTTTGGCTGTTTGAAGACACAGCACTTTCCTGTAATAACCGTCTCTGTAGAAGACTTGGAACCATGAGCCAGAAACACTCTAACCCCACTCTGCATTATGTCACATGACATGTGTAAAATGAGCTAAACACATCAAAAATCAACAGTTAATGTTAGGTTGTGTTTTTGACTTTACTCTAAAGTGAACTACCTTCTTTTAGTTTACTGCTGTTAAATTAATGTCATTCCCATACTAAATTTTGACTTGTTGCTTTTTGGAGCTCTTCTGTGTTGCTAATTCATGAAAACCTACAATTTGTTTAAACTTACCTGTTCTTAGTTCAATGTAAGCAAATTATAAATGGGAGATGGCTACTTTATAGCTTAGGAAGGCTTCAGAGTTGTTTGAGTAAAGGCCAAAGGGTAAAAATAAAAATAAAATTTTTCAAAAAACTGCTAATGTTAGAAATCTAAAAGTAAAAAAACCCCCTGAAAATTCTGGAAATAAATACGAGTCATCAGCAGCTGTTAAGAGAAAAGACAAGTTAATGTTTTGGATATAAAGCAAAGATGTCAGAGCAAGGGCCTACACATGTGACAGATAAAAGAGTGTTTTTGGCATTTGATATTTATGGCAAAATTGTAGCCCCAATTTTAACCTAGCCCTTATGCACGAGCTTTGGTTAGACCCCATCTGGAATACTGCGTTTAGTTCTGGACACCGCACTTCAGGAAGGATATATTGGCCTTGCAGTGGGTGCAGATTTACCAGAATGATACCAGAATGGGGCGGTGGGGGGAGCGACGGTTAACGGGTTCAATCATCAGGATAAATTGCATAAACTTGGCTTTTATTCACTTCAGAACAGAAGCTTGAGGGGTGATCTGATCGATGTGTTTTAAATGTTAAAATAATTTGATACAATAGATAAACTATTTCCAGTTGTGGGGAATCCAGAAAAAGGGGGCCTAATCTTAAAATTAGAGCTAGGCCATTCAGAAGCTAAATCAGGAAGCTCTTTTCCACATAAAAGATAGTAGAAATCTAGAACTCTGTTGCCCAAAAGGCAGGGAAACTGGGGGCCAATTGGAGCTGTCAAGCCTGAGATTGATAGATTTTTATTGGGTAAGGGTATCAAGGGACATGAAGCAAATGCAGGAAAACGTACAAATCAGCTATGGTCTAATTGAATGGTGGAACAGGCTTGAGGGTTTGAATAGTTCACTCCTGTTCCTATGTAACTTGCTTGGCAGAATGGGGCAGGTTCGAGTAAAATCAATGGAATGTAAAATTGGCAAGGTGTAAAGCAGTCACCCAACTCAAATCCACCCTGTTCTGTCTATGAATGGAGTAAAATAACTACAGACATGGGAGATATGCAGGATCGGGAATGCATAGCTACAAATTCTGCAGAATCAGAATATGAGAATCACCTTTCAATGATTGTTTGAACAGCAGAAGCAAGGGATGAGTGAGCATGCACAGTCAGGGTCTGCAACTGCTCATTAATCTGATATGCCAAATCTCAGAAAAGTCCCTTCACCCTGAACTGTTACCATTATAATCTTAGAGCTATTTGTACCACTCCAACTATACATTGCTGCTTTATGACTGGCAATTGCAGACTGTTGAGTTACAGCCTCGGGAATCTAAACTTTGGGGAAAAATAGGTGTGGCATGTTTGGACTGGCAACTGTCAGATCGAATACCAGAGAATGGGATTTTGTTCCTGGTACTTTCATAGTCCAAGACTGATATTTCATACCAGCAAAATTAAAATGCATGTAATGCAACAAGTTACATTATGGGCATGTAACTGGTCTTGTTGGGGGGATCTGTGGAAAAGAAAATTAGTGGGATGTAAAATGGGCTACTGATTCATTATTGCCCATTTGGCGATGTTGCCCAAGACCAGTTTCACCCCCAGTATGCCAACTTAGTACTCTCACTTCTGAGTCAGACAATTATGCTTCAATTCTCACTGTACATGTGAACATGTGGGGAGATTTTCTTTGGAAGGAGGCATCTCCCTATTGTCTTCCATAATTCACAGTGCAGCAGACACCCCAAAAAATTGACGGGGTTAGTACAGAAGTTAAAGCAGATGACCTGGAGATCCCTTACAGTAATTCACCCCCATAATCTAGACTGATGCTTACTGTTACTAATATTACTCTGATACTGACTCAGTTATACTGAGGGATGTTGCATTGTTCGAGGGGCCTGCCCTTGCATGAGGTGTTAAACTGAGGCCTTTTAGGCTTACTTGGCTGGATGTAAAGAATTACAAGGCACCATTGATGAACAGCATGAAGTTGTCCTGATGTCCAGGTTAATATTCACCCGTTGTTTGCTGCTTCCTTCATTCATTTGCCGTTTGTGGGACATTGCTATTGCTATGTACAATTTGGCTGTCAGGTTTGCCTTCATAAAAAATGACCACACTTCAGAAGTAAACCAATAGCTGCAAAGCAATCTGAGACATCCAGAGGGCACCATAAGATATTATCTAAGTAGATGTTCTCCTTCCCTTTATGCAGTATTACAAGGTGGAAGGAGAGAACCTTTGGCTTAGTGCTAGTATTTCTCCCTCTGTCAGAAGGTGGAGGATTCAAGTACTGCTGTGTGCAGTGAGTGGAGACTACAACCTATAACAATAATACAGTTTCTGTCTGTCCGCATTTTCTGATTGGTCAGTGGTTTGATTTGGTGGGCGCAGCCTGGCGCACTTACTGGCCCTCACTGCTCCCTGCCCTCGCTTACTGGACCCAGGCCCTCAATGTTCCCCAGCCTCAGTTATTGACCCCTGTCTCCTGGTGCTCCCAGCCTCAATTACTGGGCTCTGGCCCTCACTACACCCGGCCTCATTTACTGGCCCGCTGCCTCATCTTTGGGCTCTGGCCCGGGCTCTCACCACTCCACAGTTACTGTGCTCTTGACGTCAATGGGGAGTGGCAAGGAAATAACATGGGAGCAGGGGAGGGGTGGCGAAGTGGATGGGGGGATCGTCATGGGAGGATGGGGAGGGCAGGGCAGCATGGGAGAGATGGCATGGGGTGGCTGGTGAAGGCAGGGGGAGACAGAATGGGGGGTGACAGCATAGAGGTGTAGGGGGAGCAGGAGGTGGTGAGGAGGAGGGGGAGATGGCATGGGAGGGGGAGGAGGGATACAGTGGGAGGGGCATGGGGTGGAGGGATGGCGGGGGTTGGGGAGACGGCATGGAGGAAGGGGGAGATGGCATCGGAGGGGGGAGGGGGTGAAGCCATGGTAGGGAGAGAACAGACGGCATGGGGTGGGTGAGGATGGTACGGTCGGGGATGGTGTGGGGAAGGGGGTATAATAGCAGGCAGAAGGAGCGGCATGGGAGGGAGGCAGGGTGGACAGTATGAGCAGGGAGAGGGGCAGGGGGACAGCATGGGAGGGAGGGAGGGGGAATCTGCATGGGAGGGAAGGGGGTGGGGGAAACTGCATTGGGGGGGAACTGCATGGGAGGGAAGGGGGTAGGGGGACAGCATGGGAGGGAGCGAGGGGGGAACTGCATGGGATGGAAGGGGGTTGGGGGACAGCATGGGAGGGAGCGAGGGGGGAACTGCATGGGATGGAAGGGGGTAGGGGGAACAGCATGGGAGGGGTGTGGTGGGGAATGGCATGGGAGGGGAGAGGAGGGACAGAATGGGAGGGAGAGAGATCTCATAGGAGGGGGCTGCGTTGTCCTTGGAGTTGTGGAATGGGTGATGGGGGTGGGATGGCATGGGAGGGATGGAATGGTTGGATGGAGATGGCATAGGAAGAAGGGGTGGGATGGGCAATGGGATGTGGATGATATGAGAGGGATGAAAGGAATGGGATGGGTATGGTATGAGATGGATGGCATTGGAAGGATGGAATGGAATGGGATGGGGATTTTAAAAAGTACTGTTGCAATAAAGATACGAATTTCACTGCAAATGTTTTGCACGTCTCTGCTGGAAATATCTCTAATTACTGGAGTACCATCCAGCGAAGTACTCGTGTCTGGATGGAATGACCCCTGGCTCAGGGCAGTATTCCCACCTCTGTCAGAACGGTTGGGTTTAGGCCTTACTCCAGACAGCCCCAGCGAGCGGTGGGCTGGCTGAAGTAAGGCCCAAACCCAACACTTCTGACTCAGGAGAGTCAGCTGCAGTAAGACACTGGGATAGACAGGGAACATTCTATAATTCTCATCCCACATCGTTGACTGTAAATATTGGATTGGTATCCAGTTTGATGGATGCTGGTGATTTCCACTTCCTCCACCCCATTGTAAAGGGCAGGTGGCGCTCTTTAGCCTTGGTTGCAGCCCAAAGATAAATACCATAAGGAAGACAACCAGAAAGCACCTCGGCTACTCTTCCCAATTAGAGTATCTCAGGAGATGAATTAGGGCCCACCCTAGGGCATAACAAAATGGACAGCCATAGGTGGTAAAAAAGCTCGTGGTTTCTCCATTCAAATGTTGTTGAATAGGCTAAACCCTTTCTCAAGAAGATTCATAGGATAAATGGAAAATTCTTCCAGGTATAATGAAGAGACATGCCTGCAATCAAGGCTTTTACAGATGTGAATGAGAGCAATGGGATGCCCTATCTAGTACAATAGCTTATCTGATAGAACCACTTCCTTCTTCAAAATAAAATATGTGGAACTGTTAATATTTAGCTATATTTTTCAGAGACTTCAATTTCTTAAAAAGAAGTCAAGTAAGCTCAGTCCCAATTTAAATAACTTAACTCAATGACATCATAGTACAGTTGTCATATTGGAGGGGCAGTGAATTAAATGCAGCAATTTAAGTGCTTCTGATAATGTCAGAAACTGGGGGGGAGGGGGTGTGCAGGGAGAGTGACACAGACACAAAGATACAGAGACAGACAGAGAGACACACAGAAAGACTAATTTCATGATCATAAGATTACAACATTTGTTCCTTTTTTGTTGTACAGTAGATTCACTAATGTAACACAGGTGGTGAGCAGTATGTGAAAATGTATTTGTGATGACAGTTGAAAGTATGTCCTGTAATGGTCTTGTCTGTTTTTTAAAAACTACATCCTGCCCTGTAGCTTTAAATCCAAGAAGTCACTAGGTTCAGGTCAGCTGGCAGCCCTGTAAGAGACTTGAGATACTGATTTGAAATTTGAACCATATCCAGGTATCAACAGCTGTGTTTGTTGAATGATGGCACAGTGATGATATTCCTGTGCCAAAAGAATTGGTGGTACAGGGCCAAAGGGAGTGGTAATGAGACAAGTAAAGAACGAAAAGATGTTTCTAGAGGAGGTGTGAATGATAGAATGATGACATCTGCTGTCCAAAAGTAGAAACAAGGGAAAAACAAGACTAAAACCAAAACCTGCAAAGAAGAGGAAACAAAATGGCAGCAGAATTAAGGTTTGAAATTGCGGAACTCAATGTTTAGTCTGCAAGGCTGTAAAGTTCCTAATTGAAAAATGAGGTGCTATTCCTTGAACTTACATTGAGCTTCATTGGAACACTGCAATAGGCCGAGGACAGAGAGGTCAGCATGAGAACAGAGTAAAAAAATCAAAATGCAAGATGACCGGATGCTCAGGGTCATGATTGTGGACTGAATGGAGGTGTTCCACAAATCAGTCACCCAATCTGCAATTGGTCTCCCAATGCAGAGCAGACTGCATTGTGAGTAGCAAATACAGTATACTAAATTGAGAGAAGTACATGTTAATCGCTGTTTCACCTGGAAGGAGTTTTTGGGGCCTTGGACAGTGAGGAGAGAGGTAAAAGGGTAGGTGTTGCATCTCCTGTACTTGCTGGGAAGGTGTCATGGAAAGGGAAGGGTCTGTTGGAGATGATTGAGGAGTGGACCAGCGTGTCACGGAGGGAACGGTCCCTTCGGAATGCTGAAAGGTGAGGGGAAGGGAAGATGAGTTTGGTGTTGGTCCATGCTGGAGATGGCAAAATGGCAGAGGATGATCCATTGAATATGAATTGAATTCCATATTAAGTTTGAGAGTGACATATTCGAGTCCAAAACAAGAATCTTAAACTTAAACAAAGCCAATTACATAGGTACAAGGGGAGAGTTGGCTATGGTTGATTAGGTAAATAGATTAAAAGTTATGGCAGTAACAAAGCAGTGGGAAATATTTTTAAAAATGATTCAAAATGTTCAACAAAAATATGTTCAACTAAAAAACAAAGCTCAACAAGAAAGATCGATCCGTGGCTTACTAGGGAAGTTAATGATAGTATTAGATTAAAAGAAGAGGTTTATAATGTTGTGAAGAATAGAGTCATAGTCATTTACTGCACAGAAGGAGGCCATTCAGCCCAGCAAGTCCATGCCGGCTCTCCACGGAGCTATGCCCTCAGTCCCAATCCCTGGCTCGATCACCCAAAGCCCTGCAAGTTTATTTCTCTCCGGTGGCCATCTAACTTCCTCTTGAAGTCATTGATCATCTCCACTTCCATCACCCTTGTGGGTACCGAGTTCCAGGTCATTACCATCCCTGCGTAAAAAAAAGTGCTTCCTCATATTCCCCCTGCATCTTTTTCCCCAAACTTTCAATCTGTGTCCCCTAGTCCTTGTACCATTTGTTAATGGGAACGGCATTTCCTTGTTTAACTTATCTAAGCCTGTCAGAATCTCGTACACTTCTATTAAATCTCCCCGCATCTCCAACTTTTCCAACCTAACCTTGTAACTAAAATCCTCCATCACTGGAACCATTCTGGTAATTCCCCTCTGCACCCTCTCGAGGACCCTCACATACCTCCTGAAGTGTGATGACCATAGTAGTAAGCCTGAGGATTGGGAGAGTTTTAGAAACCAGAAAAGGGTGACTAAAAAGTTCATAAAAGGGGAAAAGATAGAATGAGATTAAGCTAGCTGGGCATATAAAAAGGAGGAGAGTAGCAAAAGTAAATGTTGATCCCTTGGAGACAGAAACAAGAGAAATTATCATGGGAAATGAAGAAACCGCAGAAATGTTGAACAAATATTTTGTGTCTGTCGTCGCAGTAGAAGACATAAATTACATACCAGAAATAGAAGGAAACCAAGGGGCTAATAACAGTGAGGAACTATAAGTAATTAATATCAGCAGGGAAGAAGTATTAGAGAAACTTAAGGGACTAAAAGCTGGCAAATCCATAGGAACTGATGGCCTATATCTTAGGGTTCTAAAAGAGATAGCTGCAGAGATAGTGGATGCATTGGTTATGATTTTCCAAAATTCCCTGGATTATAGAATGGTCCCAGCAGATTGGAAGTTAGTAAGTGTAATGCTGTTTAAGAAAGGAAGGAGAGAGAAAATAGGGAACTACTTGCCAATTAGACTGACATCAGTCACCAGGAAAATGCTGGAATCTATTATTAAGGAAGTCTTGACAATGCATTTAGAAAATGATGATCAGACAAAGTATGATCAGACAAAGTCAACATGCTTTTATGAAAGACAAATCATGTTTGATAAATTTATTACAGTTTTTAGAGTTATTTGAGGATGTAACTAGTAGGTTGGATAAAGGGGAACCAATAGACGTAGTATACTTGGATTTCCAAAAGGGATTTGAAAAGGTGCCACACAAAAGGTTAATATGTAATATAAGGGCTCATGGAGTTGGGGGTAGTATATTAGCACTGATGGAAGATTCGTTAACAGACAGGAACCAGAGAGTATGGATAAACAGGGCATTTTCAAATTGGCAGGCTGTAACTAGTGGACTGTCACAAGGATCAGTTTACAATCTTTAATTACAAACTATATTAATGACTTAGATAAAGAGACTGAGAATAATGTATCCAGGTTTGCTGGTGATACAAAGCTAGGTGGGAATGTAAGCTGTGAGGAGGACACAAGAGGCTGCAAAAAGGTATAGGCAGGTTAATTGAGTCGGCAACAAGATGACAGATGAAGTATAATGTGAGAAAGTGTGAGGTTATTCACTTTGGTAGTATGAACAGAAAAGCAGAATATTTTTTAAAAGTCATGAACCTTCTAAATGTGGATGTTCAGAGGGACTTGGGTGTTCTCAAACAAGGAACACAAAAGGTTAGCATGCAGGTACAGCAAGCAATTAAGAAGGCAAATGGCAAGTTGACATTTATTTCAGTGGGTCTGGAATAAAAGGAAGTCCTGCTACAATTGTACAGGGCATTAGTGAGACCACACCTGAAGTACTGTGCACAGTTCTGGTCTCCAAATTAACTAAGTATGTACTTGCACTGGAGGCAGTACAGCGAAGATTCACTAGATTGATCCTGGGATGAGAGGGTTGTCCTATGATGAGAGGCTGAGCAAACTGGGCCTACAGTCTCTGGAGTTTAGAAGAATGAGAGGTGATCTCATTGAAACAGACAAGATTCTGAAAGGGCTTGACGGCGTAGACACTGAGAGGTTGTTTCCACTGGTTGGGGAATCTAGAACACAGGGGCACATTCTGAGGATAAGGGCTCGATCATTTGGGATTGAAATGAGGAGAATTTTTTTCACTCAGAGGGTTGTGAATCTTTGGAATTCTCTACCCCAAAGGATTGTGGCTGCTCCTTCATTAAGTATATTCAAAGCTGAGATAGACAGATTTTTGGGGCAGGATTTTCCCTGAAGACTTCTGACCCCGCCATCAGGCTTAAACGTCCAATTAAGGACAGCGGGCAGGTCTTGAAGCTGGGGGGGCCGATCTAAGGCCTTCCAGTTCGAAAGCAGCAGTAAGATGCCAGGGAAGCTAAGTAAGGGAGAAGGCGCTTCAAAATGGAGGCACTCTCTCTCCAACTTTTTCTATCTTTAAATAAAGAATGGCTTTTGCAGCCAGGCCACCGCTGTTGCGGGGGGTGGGGGGGAGGGGGAGCTGCTCCACAGGGCAGCTTTTGGCTGTTGCTGCACCCAGGCAGGCAAGGAGGGCTTCTAGGCCTGCCTGGAGCACTAGCCCCCAGGTCTGCTGCCTCCAGGCAGTTAAACTAGCGTCGCTACTTGTGGGAACTTGGAGGCCGACTGCTCTCTTAACAAGCCTTAATAGGTTGTGTGTGGGCAGATAGCTCTGCCAAACCACCCCACTCCCCCCACCCAATTCCACATCCAGGAAAATAACCGGTAACGAAGCAAATCATTAACACACTGATTAAAATATGAAAATTCCCTTTTTAAACATTCCCCAACTATATTCACACACACACCAGAAAAAATTCAGAAATTCACTCTGCAGAGATCTGTTACAAAAAAAAGACAAAAAAAGCTACTTTGACCAAATACTTGCTAATTCTTGACAAAAAAAGAAGATATGGATGGAAGTCAGTTGTCCCTTTTGTGGTCTGGCATCCAGGTATACGGAGACAGGTCACTAGGATTGTTTCAGATGCAGTCCATTCTAGGGATGTCGAGAATTATTCTTGTAGGCTTTCCAGGAGAAATGTGGCATCAAGGCTTTTCCGCCAGCACACACTTGAATCGCAGGATTTTTTTTCCAGCTCCTCAGGAGCTATATGGCACCAGGGATTTTTTTTTCCACACTGGATCTTGACAGGATACCTTCAAAAAGGTAGAGAAGGAGGTGAGCTAGGTGGTTTCTTTTCTCCTTGGCAGGAAAACACCAACTGTCTTCAAACATTCACACCACAACTGACTGAAAACAATGTTCAAACCCCAAACAACGAGTTGACCTCCTGACCTCCATAAACTTTGACATGTGGCTTCTCTGTAACCATTTTCTTTCCAGGGCACCAAGGGTTCTGCTGTTTTCTGAGCCCAAATCACAGGTGGCCTCCAGCACAGGATGCTTTCAAACAACATCTTTTCATTTTTAACACAAGTCCTCAAAAAATAAAATATTTTTAAAAATGGAAGCTTTTTCATAACTCCTCCATCCTTGGAGGAATTAAATGCCAGTTTTAAATGCGTTTCATTACAAAGACTGAAAAACAGAAGATGAAAAATTATCAAAACACAGTTACATTATTTTTTCTCGCATTGTGGAAAATCTTTAAGTAATAAGGTTGTAATAGTAAACTCCTTCGGAATAGTCTGGCATTCCGGTTTTTGAACTTTTCCCCAAAGGGTAGGGGGTTATAATCAGTATACCGGTGTCTGTCTTTGGTTGTGTTGGACATATACTTCAAAATGCTTAAGAGCTTGTAATAAGCCCAAGGTTTCTGTTTCCACTAAAATAAAAGCAAAATATTGCGGATGCTGGAAATGTGAAAAACAGAAAGTGCTGTTAATACTCAGCAGGTCTGGCAGCATCTGTGGAGAGAAAAGCAGAGTTAACGTTTCAGGTCAGTGACCTTCCTTGAGAACTGGCAAAGGTTAGAAATGTAATAGGTTTTAAGCAAGTGAATCGGGGAGGGGGGGGGGGGGAATAGAACAAAAGGGAAGGTGTGTGATAGGACAGAGGGCCGGGAAGATTAACTGACAAGGAGGTCATGGGCAAAGACAAAGAGATTGTGCTAATGGTGTTGTGAAAGACAAAGCATTAGTGCAGAGTGACAGAATATTGAACAGCCCTAGACAAAAGCACAAACATGAAAAACCCAGTTTAAGGCAGGCACGTGGTAAAAAAATGATAAAACAAAATAAAACAATAATTAAAAAGGGGCCAGTCATGCTCTGAAATTATTGAACTTAATGTTGAGTCCAGAAGGCTATAGAGTGCCTAATCGGAAAATGAGGTGCTGTTCCTCGAACTTGCGTTGATGTTCACTGTAACACTGCAGCAGGCCAAGGACAGAAATGTGGGCATGAGAGCGGGATGGTGTGTTGAAATGGCAAGGAACCGGAAGCTTGGGGTCATGCTTGCGGACTGAGCGGAGATGTTCCGCAAAGTGGTCACTCAACCTGCATTTGATCTCCTCAATGTAGAGGAAACGTGTTGTGAGCAGTGAATATAGTATACTCAATTGAAAGAAGTGCAAGTAAATCGCTGTTTCACCTGAAAGGAGTGTTTGGGGCCCTGGATGGTGAGGAGAGAGGAGGTAAAAAGGCAGGTATTACACCTCATGCGATTGCATGGGACGGTGCCGTAGGGAGGGGACAAGGTGTTGGGGGTAATGGAGGAGTGAACCAGGGTGTCGCGGAGGGAATGATCCCTTCAGAATGCTGACAGGGGAGAGGAGGGGAAGATGTGTTTGATGGTGGCATCATGATGGAGGTGGCTGAAATGGTGGAGGATGATCCTTTAGATGTGTAGGCTGGTGGGGTGAAAAGTGAGGACAAGGGGAACCCTGTCATGGTTCTGGGAGGGAGGGTAAGGGGTGAGGGCAGAAGTGCGGGAAATGGGTCGGACAAGGTTGAAGGCCCTGTCAACCACAGTGGGGGGAATCCTCAGTTGAGGAAAAAGGAAGACATGTCAGAAGCGCTGTTGTGAAACACAGATTGGGTGACCGCTTTACGGAACACCTCCGCTCAGTCCGCAAGCATGACCCCGAGCTTCCAGTTGCTTGCCATTTCAACACAGCACCCTGCTCTCATGCCCACATGCCTGTCCTTGGTCTGCTGCAGTGTTCCAGTGAACATCAATGCAAGCTCGAGGAACAGCACCTCATTTTCCAATTAGGCACTCTACAGCCTTCTGGACTGAACATTGAATTTCATAATTTCAAAGCATGACTGGCCCCTTTTTTATTATCATTTTATTTTATTTTGTTTTATCATTTTTTACCATGTGCCTGCCTTAAACTGGGGTTTTCATGTTGTGCTTTTGGCTAGGTCTGTTCATTATTCTGTCATTAACGCTTTCTCTGCACTAATGCTTTTTTGTTCACCACACCATTAGCACACTCTCTTTGCCTTTGTCCCATGACCTCCTTGTCAGTAATCTTTCTGACCCTCTGTCCTATCACACGCCTTCCTTTTTGTTTTCTTTCCCACCCCCCCCCCCCCCCAACCCCGCTTTATATGTTTAAAACCTATCACATTTCTAACCTTTGCCAGTTCTCACGAAAAGTCACAGACCTGAAACGTTAACTCTGCTTCTCTCTCCACTGCCAGACCTGCTGAGTATTTCCAGCACTTTGTTTTTATTTCTTTTTCTACTGTTGAATATCTTTTTTGGTGTCAATTTAGCTTTTTGGAAAAGTATCCCATTGGCCTTTCTATACCTGATTCATCGCCTTGTAGCAGGACTGCACCAACCCCTAGGTCACTAGCATCAATTGCCATCTTGAAGGGCTTAGTGAAATTTGGAGCGGCCAACACTGGTTCATTAATCAAAATGGCTTTCACTCTTTCAAAAGATGCTTGGCACTTCCCTGACCACATGATCTTGGTTTTCTTTTTTTGTAGCAAATCTGTCAGTGGAGCAGCAATAGTACTAAAATCTGGTACAAATTTCAGTAGAAACCACACATCCCCAAAAACTTCACGATTTCTCGCTTAATCGAGGGGTGGGGAACTCCACCAATGCTTGTACTTTTGTCTTGGCAACACTTGTCCTTGTCCAATATATGCCTGAGGTAGGTTACTCTGGCTGTTGTAAATTCACTTTTGGCAAGGTTTATCACTAAATCAGTCAATTGTAATTTTCTAAACAAAGCTTCTAATTGTTCTAAGTGATCCTTCCAAGTGTCACTGTATACCAGCACATCGTCAAGGTAAACAACACAGTTAGGAACACTGGCTACCACTTGGTTCATTAGTCTCTGAAAAGTGGCTGGGGCATTTATTTTAGCACGAATGGCATCACTCGGCATTGGAAAAGACCTTCTGGTGTGACAAAGGCCGATATTTCTTTAGCTCGGGGTGTTAAAGGAAACTGCCCGTATCCCTTTAATAAATCTATTTTTGTAAGAAACGTGTCACTGACCACTCTGCCAATACAGTCTTCCAAGCGAGGAAATAGGTAGGAATCTGCTTTTGTTACTGCATTAACCTTTCTGTAGTCCATGCAGAATCTAGTTGAACTGTCAGGTTTAAGCAATAACACCACTGGGGAAACTCCAGCTGCTTCGACTGGGTTCAATTAGATGGTTTTCCAACATGTATTAGATTCCTGCTTTCACCTGGGCCTGTTTCCCTGGACTTCAGCGATAAGGATGTTGATTTATAGGTAAGGATTCCCCTACATCCACATCATGTAAGGCTAAGGTTGTACATCCTGACTTGTCCCTACATCCTGACTTGTTAGGTCTTCTCGTTGTTCTGCATCTAACTATGAAAGCATAGTGTCCAATCTCCCTAACAGTTCAGCATTAGCTAACCAGATAGTAGGACGTTCAATTTGAGAATGGTCTAGACCTCCTTCTACCTCATCCTCACTATCCATTTCATCCTTCACTGTCCCTACTACCTGACATACCTGTTCTTGCTTATCCTCTTCCCGGTGATGATATTGTTTCAACATATTGATATGACACAGTCAATTCTTTTTCTGGCGATCTGGGGTGTCAAATCAAATAATATACTTTACCAATACTTTTGACCACTTTATATGGAACCACTGAACCATACTTTCAGCGATTCACCTTATAAAGGCAGTAATACTAACACCTTATCCCCTGATTGAAATGTTCGGGTCTTGGCGTGCTTCTCTGCCCATTTCTTCATGGTTGTTTGGGAAGTTTTCAGGTGTTCCTGAGCCACTTTGCAGCCTCTCGTGAGTTGCTCCCTGAACACGGATACATAATCTAACACAGAAGATTTGTCCCTTGGTTCTAAATACATTTCTTTAATTAGTTTTAGAGGACCCCTTATTTCACATTCATAAACTAATTCAAAAGAACTAAAATTGGTAGACTCATTAGGTGAATCCCTGGTGGCAAACAAAAGAAATTCTAGCCCTTTATCCCAGTCATGGGGATATTCATGACAGTTTGCCCTGATCATCGTTTTGAGGGTCAGACGGTACCGTTCTAAATCCCTTGTGTCAGTGGGTGGTATGCTGAGGACTTTAACTGTGTTATGCCCAGATTACTCATGGATCCTGGAAAACTTTAGACATAAAATTGGAACCTTGATCCGATTGAATCTCAATCGGTAATCCATATCTAGTGAAGAACTGGGTTAACTTCTCTACCACTACCTTAGCAGAAATTGTTCTCAAGGGAGTAGCCTTTTCCATTAAAGTGAGTATATATTGGTGCCCCACTTTGTTTTCGGTAAAGGTCCTACACAGTCTACCAACACCCTACTAAATGGTACCACAATAACTGGTATGGGAATTAGAGGTGCCAGTTTTATGGCAAGTTGCAAGTTTCCCACAATCTGGAACATATGGCAGGTTCTACAAAACTGCACCACGTCCTAGGAAAGACCTGGCCAGTAAAAATGTTGACCTATACGTGATTGGGTCTTCCAGATCCCCACATATCACGCTACAGAAAATTCATGGGCTATCGTTAATATTTCTCAGTGATACTTGGGCGGTACTACTATCTGATGAACTATCACCCATTCTTTGTCCGCAGGTCTGTGAGGAGGTCTCCACTTCCTCATCAGAATCCCATTTTTAATATAGTAGCCTTTCGGAACTCACTTTGCTTCAGCTTCTGTTAGAGCCAATTGTGCCAATTTATTTAAGTCTGGATCAACTTGCTGAGCCTTACTGAGAAGACTTACTGAACATTTCCTTCGGATTATCCCCAAAGAAAGTTTCAGGTATTCGGCTATCGGTCTGTGATGCCACTTTTACCTCTGACAATGGAACTTGTTTAGCCACTGCTCGGGTCACTACACAGGAAGGAAAAATTCCTGCAACCTTTTCCTGCAACTGTTCTGTCTCTTTAACTTCACTTGGTCTTTCCGTGACTACTGGAGAAGCTACTATTTTTGCTCTGGTCAAATCATTCCCCAGGAGTAAGTCAACTCCGTCTACAGGCAAACTATGGACAACTCCTACAGTTACTGTTCCAGACATTAATTCACACTCTAGGTGCACCTGATACAAAGGTACAGATATATACTCCCCCCGATACAATTCACGAAAACCTTGGCATTCAGTGTGCTCTCTGGTGGAAATGTTAAGCCTTTTCCACAGCAAAAGAGTTTGGGTGGCTCCTGTATCCCTAAGTATAACTATAAGTTTACCTGCCTCACTTCAAGGATAAGGAGTTGCTTTTCCTTTTAACATGAATTCCCTATAACTCTCCGGTATCTTGTTCACGTCCCCCAAACTCACAGCGGTTTTTGTACTTGGCCTTGCAGCTGCAGGAACAGGAACAGCTTGATCTGTTGTACTGCCAGTCAGGGCCCCTTTCTTTGCATTGGCCTTGTGCACCCCAATAGGTCCCATAGGTTTACTCCGCAACTTCCAGCATTCTGCACAAAGGTGACCCACCTTGTGGCAATGGTAACACTTAGACTTCGGACCTCACTTCCACCCTCAGCACCTTCCTTTCCGGCCTGAGGAGAAGATCCTAGGGCATTCGCAGCTGTCCTTTCTTGTCCCCGGTTACTTGCATTCCTTTCACCCTCCCAGCTTCTATCATTCTCGGGTTTGTGGGGGTGATGGACAAAGAGTTTGGGTTTGTAAACAAGCTCGTAATCATCAGCAATTGCCACTGCCTGTCTGGCTGTTGAAACTTTCTGGTTCTCCACGGGTTCTTACCAACGGAAGGAGTGAATTTTTAAATTTTTCCAGAAGAATTCTTTCCCTGAGGTTCTCATACATGGCCTCTACCTTTCGTGCTCGCATCTAACAATCAAAATTAATTTGCTTTACCCTCTCAAATTCTATATACGTTTGCCCAGGCTGTCTCCGGATGTTCCCAAATTTCTGCCGGTACGCTTCAGGGACCAACTCATAAGCAGCAAGAATAGCCTTTTTGGCCATCTCATAATTTGCAGAAGTCTCCTCAGAAAGCATGGCATAAACTTCATGAAACAAAAACAAGAAATGCTGGATTCACTCAGCAGGTCTGGCAGCATCTGTGGAAAGAGAAGCAGAGTTAACGTTTCGGGTCAGTGACCCTTCCGAAGAAGGGTCACTGACCCGAAACGTTAACTCTGCTTCTCTTTCCACAGATGCTGCCAGACCTGCTGAGTGAATCCAGCATTTCTTGTTTTTGTTTCAGATTTCCAGCATCCGCAGTATTTTGCTTTTATTATAAACTTCATGAGCTCTGTCCATCAACCTGCTTTGCAAAAACCGTGTCCAGCTTTCCTTCGGCCACTTCATCTGTCTTTTCAAAGAAATGAAAAAAGCCTCTATGTCCCGTTCCTCAAATTTCGGCAGGGTTTGTACAGATTTAAACAGCTCTCCATTGGGTCCTGGGCTGGAGTCAGATCTTTCCCTGAAGTACTGTGCACAGTTTTGGTCTCCGAATTGAGTAAGTATATACTTGCATTGGAGGCAGTACAATGAAAGTTTATTAGATTGGTCCCTGGGATGAGAGGGTTGTCCTATGATAAGAGGCTGAGTAAACTGAGCCTATACTCTCTGGAGTTTAGAAGAATGAGAGGTGATTTCATTGAGTACAAGATTCTGAAAGGGCTTGACAGGGTAGACACTGAGAGGTTGTTTCCCCTGGTTGTGGAATTTAGAACACAGGGGCACAGTCTCAGAAAAAGAGGTCGATCATTTGGGATTGAGATGAGGAGAAATTATTTCACTTAGAGGATGCAATGGAAGGTAAGTAAGGGAGAAGGCGCTTCAAAATGGAAGCACCCTCTCTCCAACTTCTTCTATCTTTAAATAAAGAATGGCTTTTGCAGCCAGGCCACCACTGTGGGGGGGAGGGGGGAGCCCCTCTACAGGGCAGCTTGTAGCTGTTGCTGCACCCAGGCAGGCAGGGAGGGCCTCTAGGCCTGCCTGGAGCACTAGCCCCCAGGTCTGCTGCCAGGAGGCCACCTCCAGGCAGTTAAACTGGCGCCGCTACTTGTGGGAACCTGGAAGCTGACTGCTCTCTTAACAAGCTGTAATAGGCTGTGTGGGCAGATAGCCCTGCCAAACCACCCACCTCCCCCCACCCAATCCCACCTCCGGGAAAATGGTTCTGGGGCGGAATGGAGCCAGGAAACAAGCACGCAGGCCAGCACTGCTATTTTTAGCACTTCTCGCCTCCATTCCTGACCCTGGCAGGGCCTAAAAATCAGGCCCTTGGTCTTTCAGGGAATCAAAGGAGGCAAGCAAGTGGAGTTGAGACAGAAGATCAACCATGATTGTATTGAATGGCCTAGTAGGCTCAAGGGGCCATGTGGTCTACTCCTGCTGTTACCACCAAGGCGGAAGGTGTGAACTGTCTTTTCTAGTTTCACTTCTCCACAGGACACAACATCTATATAAATGTGTATCCGGTTACCGATACAGCCAATCATATACTCTGTTTTTTTAATCCCAGTACAAAATATAACAACAAGGTTTCTTTAATAAACAACAAAATTATCAGTTTATTATAAAGCAAGACTTAACCGGTAATGAAGCAAATCATTAACACACTGATTAAAATATGAAAATTCCCTTTTTAAAAATTCCTCAACTACACTCATTCACACACACTGGAAAAAATGCAGAAATTCACTCGGCAGAGGTCTGTTACAAAAAAAAAGACAACAAAATCTACTTTGGCCAAATACTTGCTAATTTTTGACAAAAAAAGAAAGATATGGAAGGAAGTCAGTTGTCCCTTTTGTGGTCTGGCATCCAGGTCACCAGATGGGTCACGAGGATCGTTTCAGAAGCAGGTCATTCTGGAGATGTCGAGAATTATTCTAGTAGGCTTTCCAGGAGAAATGTGGCATCAAGGTTTTTCCACCAGCACACACTTGAATCGCAGGATTTTTTTTCAGCTCCTCGGGAGCTATACTGCACCAGGGGTTATTCTTCCACACTGGATTTTGGCAGGATGGCTTCAAAAAGGTAGAGAAGTTGGTGAGCTGGGTGATTTCTTTTCTCCTTGGCAAGAAAACACCAACTGTCTTCAAACATTCACACCACAACTAACGGAAAACAATATTCAAACCCCAAACAGTGAATTGAACTCCTGATCATCATAAACCTTGACATATGGCTTCTCTGTAACCATCTTTTTCCCCAAGTCAGCAAGGGTTCTGCTGTTTTCTGAGCCCAAATCACAGGTGGCCTCCTGCACAAGTGGCTTTCAAACAACATCTTGTCTTGTCGGTGAACTTAGTAAAAAAAACACATCCATGGAATCTTTTCAGTTTTAGCACAAGTCCTCAAAAAATAAAATATTTTTTAAAATGGAAGCACTTTCATTGCTCCTATTTCTTATGTCCTTATGTTCTTCTGAAGGTGTGGCTCACTATGCGGAACTGGTATCATATTGTTGTTCAAATAGATTATGCTTAAGTAGTTGGCAGTAGGAGACTGAAGCTTTATTTGAAGTATGATATCATCAAGGATAGTTAATTGGCAGTTAAGTATTACGGTGACATTGCTTTGGCTCATTGTTGATTGTATTTATGAATGCTGAATTTTGAAAAATTAGATGTCTAGCATCAAAGGTAAATATTTATTTAGAGATACAGCACTGAAACAGGCCCTTCGGCCCACCGAGTCTGTGCCGACCATCAACTACCCATTTATACTAATCCTACACTAATCCCATATTCCTACCTGTCCCTATGTTCCCCTACCACCTACCTATACTAGGGGCAATTTATAATGGCCAATTTACCTATCAACCTGCAAGTCTTTGGTGGCGGGAGGAAACCGGAGCACCCGGCGAAAATCCACACAGACACAGGGAGAACTTGCAAACTCCGCACAGGCAGTACCCAGAATTGAACCCGGGTCACTGGAGCTATGAGGCTACGGTGCTAACCACTGCGCCACTGTGCCGCCCACCACTGTGCATGGTTTATGTCCATAAAATCAGTGCAATAAGGGACAATTTCAGGAACCAACTTCCTGTGCCCCAAGGATCCCTAAAACATGGCCAAGCTGAAACTGGATCGGGCCATTTTTCAGACATCATTGGCAGTCACTTAAAATGTTCTTTACATACCTTAAATATGTTTTTGAGGGCCTAATGCCTGTATTAGGTGCCCTCACAGAAATACAATTGTAATCAGCAGGGCAGGCGTCAGGCAAACATCAGGCCTACCCTATTCAGAATGCTTAAGTGACTGCTGCGGTCTAAGCAACGGCTGGCAACTAAAGATCAGGTTTTGAGACTTTATATTTAGAAACCACCCTGGTGCTGCCATGAAGAGCTGAAGTGCTCCTCCAACTCCACATTTGGCACAATTGTCACTCGCCCCAACACAATTGCCCACTCCAAACCTCTCCTCTGGTATTTATCCTCAGTCTGTTACTGGCGAGGCAAGTACCATGACATTCTTCATCCTCAATGCACAAGCTGCCGAGTCTGGATGCATAAACAGGTCCACACAAATTTCTACTCTGAGTTCCTAGCTACTGAGAAGAGCTCATGGGATAAATTTTCAACTATCTGCCTGGGCAAAAACTGGTGTTTATGTGGGCCTGTTTATGCATCCAGACTCAGTACCTCCACAGGCAGCTAGTGCATTGAGGATGAGGAATGTCAGGGTACTTGCCTCGCCAGTAGCAGACTGAGGATGAGTACCAGATAGGCTGTCAATTTTGGAGACTGCCTGCCTTTCAGTTCCATTGAAATTAACAGAAATTAGAATGAGTCAGCTTCTACAGGGGGCAGCCAATCCACAGTGCCTGTTTTATACCTTGGGTGACAAGTTGAAAATCTGGCCCCACTCGTAATGAGGAAGGAAATGATTGTTGATGAAGTTATTTGTAGGAGAGGACAAGGGAGAAATTTTGTTTCATTAGGGGATTCAGAAGGCTAATTAATCCCTTGTGGATATTTCTAAGACTATCATTGATTATTGTACTCTTATAGCTTGTCTTTTTTTGCTGTTGTTTACCTGTGTTCTTTGATTTGTAAATAAATTCCATAGTTATCTTAGCCTGTAAGTCTCTGAGCCATGTTTTGATATTCTACATATCAAGGCAACTAAAGTGACCCTCCACTCATTTAATTATGTAGTTTATTACACTTGTGGAAGTTGCTAAGCCCCATGTCACATAACCTGAGCAGGTCAAACAAATCAGACAGCATCTGGATTGCATTGAAGCTACCATGAATACATTGAAAGAGAAATGTTACTAAAAAACTAAATCATAACAGTAATCATTTTGATGGTCACATACGAGCCATAGTGTACTGGTTGTATTATTGGACTAGTAACCCTGGACTAATAATCCTGAGGATTCAGTTTTACAAAAATCTGGACTTAAATAGTTGGTACCAGTAAAAGTGACCCTGAAGCTGTCGGATTCACTCATGTCCTTTAGGGAAGAAAACTTGTTGTCCTTACCAGGTCTGTCTGATACGTGACTCCACTTGCACCAACATGGTTGACTCTTAACTGCCTTCCAAAGTTATCTAGTCAGCTACTTAGTTCAAAAGAAGGCCCACCACCACCAACTTCTCAGGGCAACTGGGGTCAGATAATAAGTTCCAGCTTTGCTTGTGTCTCCCACATCACCAGAAGGAACTAAAAAAACTATACTACAGTAATACTCACTTTCGCTAGTCAGCCATGACTCAGTGGTAGCACTCTCATCTCGGAGTCAGACATTGGTCAGTCCAAACACCTCTCCAGAGACTTGAGCACATAATCTATTTATTCCTCAAGAAACATTAAAAAAAACAGAATAACTGGTCATTATCACATTGCTGTTTGTGGGATCTTGCTATGTGCAGATTGTCTGCTGCGTTTCTGACATTACAACAGTGACTGATGTCCTGAGGTTGTGAAAGGTGCTATATAAATGCAATTTCTTTCTCCTTTTTTTTACAGAACAAAAAAACATAACAGAGGTTAATTTCCCTGGGGCGCTCTTCCTCATCCACTGTAGACTGGAGAAGAGCTTCAGAAACCCCAGAGAAATAGTGCTAGCTCTGTTTATGCCAATTTTCTGGGGTTTCCGCTATGTTCTGTCAGTCACTAAGAAGAAGGGATGTGGCCTCAGAAGATCATGAAGTAGAATCAGTTTGGGTGGAAATTAGGAATAGCAGGAGTCAAAAAACACTGATGGGAGTAATTTAAATGCCCCCTAACAGTAGTTATGTTATAGGACAGAACAATAAACGGGAAATTATTGGAGCATGTATAAAAGGTAATATATTAATTGTGTATATCTGCATATAGACAGGGACAATCAAACTGGCAACAGTGCTTTAGAAGATGAATTTGTAGAATGTTTTCGTGACAGTTTCTTGGAGCAATACGTTGTAGAACCAAGTAGGGATAAAGCTATCTTAGATCTCGTATTGTGTAAGAAGCAGGGTTAATAAGCAATGTCATAGTAAAAGATTCACTGGGAAATAATGATCATAATACCATTGAATTTCATGTTAAGTTTGAAAGTTACACATTTCAATCACAAGCAAGAATCTTAAACTTAAACAAAGCCAATTACGAAGGTATGAGGGGAGAACTGGCTAAGGTTAACTTGGTAAATAGACTAGAAGGTATGGTGGTAAATGAACAGTGGGAAACATTTAAAGCAACAATTCAAAGGGTTCAACAAAAGTGCATTCCGTTAAAAACAAAAACTTGTCAAGAAAGGCTCATCCATGGGTCACACATGAAGTTAAGGAGAGTATTAGGCTAAAAGAAGAGGCTTACAATGTTGCAAAAAATAGTAGCAAGTCTGAGGATTGGGAGTGGTTTAGAAACCAGCAAAGGGCCACCAAAAAGTTGATAAAAAGGGAAAAAATAGAATAAGAGATTAAACTAGCCAGCGATATAAAAATAGATTGTAAGAGCTTTCATAAGTACAAAAACAGGAAGAGAGTAGCTAAAGTAGACATTGGTCCCTTAGAGGCAGAGATAGGAGAAATCATCATGGGGAATGAGGAAATGGCAGAGGCATTGAACAAATATTTTGTGTTTGTCTTCACAGTAGAAGACACAAGTTCCATACCAGAAATAGGCAGTAACCTAGGGGCTAAAAAGAGTGAGGAAATTAAGGATATTGATATCATCAAGAAAAAGTATTGAAGCAACCTGAGGGACTGTGGAGTGGCGCAGCGGTTAGCACTGCAACCTCACAGCTCTAGTGACCCAGGTTCAGTTCTGGGTACTGCCTGTGTGGAGTTTGCAAGTTCTCCCTGTGAAAGTGTGGGTTTCTGCTAGGTGCTCTGGTTTCCTCCCACAGCCACAGACTTGCAGTTTGATAGGTAAATTGGCCATTGTAAATTGCCCCTAGTGTAGGTTGGTGGGGGTGTGGTAAGGAATATGGGATTAATGTAGGGTTGGTATAAACGGGTGGTTGTTGGTCAGCACAGACTTGGTGGGCCGAAGGGCCTGTTTCAGTGCTGTATCTCTCTATGACTAAAATCTGACAAGTCCCCAGGACCAGATGGCCTACTTCCTAGGGTTCTAAAAGAGATAGTGGATGCACTGGCTATGATTTTCCACAATTCCTTAGTTTCAGGAATGGTCCCGTCAGATTGGAAGTTGGAAGTCTTTTTTCAAGAAAGGAGGTAGAGAGAAAACAGTGAAATACAGGCCAGTTAGCCTAAAATTAGTCGTTGGGAAGTTGCTGGAAACTATTATTTAGGAAGTCTTAACATTACACTTGGAAAAGCATAGTATGATTAGAACAAGTCAGCATGGTTTTACTAAAGGGAGGTCCTGTTTGACAAATTTATTAGAGTTTTTTGATAATGAAACTGGTAGGGTAGATAAAAGGGAACCAGTAGATGTAGTATACCTTGATTTTCAAAAGTCATTCGATAAGGTGCCACATAAAACATTAATAGGCAAGATAAGAGCTCATGGTGTTGGGGGTAATATATTAGCGTGGTTAGAGGATAGGTTAACAGACAGGAAGCAGAGAGTGAGCATAAATGGGGCATTTTCAAGTTGGCAGGCAGTGAATAGTGGGGTGCCGCAAGGATCAGTGCAGGGACCGCAGCTATTTACACACTATATAAATGACTTGGATGAAGAGACAGAGAGTAATGTATCTAAGTTTTCTGATGATACAAAGCTCGGTGGAAAGGTAAGCTGCAGGGAGGATGTAGAGAGGCTGCTAAGAGATATAAACAGGTTAAGTGAGTGGGCAACTCAAGGTTCATAGAGCCTGGCAAGCCACAGTGCTGGCTGATGAGTTTGCTCTCATTTATAAGTCAGTTTCCCATGGGAAAACCTTTCCTAATCACCCCCACAAATCCAAAAAGGACAAAGGATGGGAAGGTGATAGAAGCCCAAGCAGTCCTGGGAGGGAAAGAAAAGCAGGAGACACGGGGGCCCTCCTCCAGCTAAAAAAGAAGGTGCTGTAAGTAGGAGTGAGGGCTGGAGACCTGTGTGCTTCCATTTTATTAAAGCAGGGCATTTAAGAGCTGACTTCTGGAAACTAAAGGGAAAATCTGTAGGGTTAATCAAGGCACACCCGCCCAGTGAAGAAGCGAACCTGATGGAAAACACAACAGAATAAGCGGTGGCTTTAACTGCAGTAAGAGTGAAACCCAGGAAGCTTATGGCTGCAGGAAAATTTAGTAGGATTCCTGAAGGTTATCAGGGTTTTGTGTCTGAAGGGAGAGTGACCCCATATCCCTCGAGGGGGGCAAGTAAGCCCAAAGTAATTCTCAGGGACACAGGGGCCACTGGATCCCTTTTACTGGGAAAAGGCCTGACCTTTCCCCCAGAGCGTGCCATAAACACCAGAATGGTGGTGAATGGTGTTGCAGGACAGTGTATGCCTGTACCTTTACACCAGTTGCATTTGGAGTCCAACCTAGTTTCAAGACCGGTGACCATAGGGCTTGTCCTTGTTTGCCTGTGGATGGGGTTGACCTGCTCCTAGGTAATGATCTGGCGGGGATGAAGGTGGTAGCTTCCCCAGTAGAGAAAGAGAGACCGCAGGAGGTCAGAGAGAGAAACAGGGCACTGGTAGGAGACGGTCTCCTTCAGTTTCCCTGAATGTATAGTGAATCAGGCCATGATCAAACCAGCTCGCCCAGAGGAGACTTGAATTGGCACTGCAGGCAGATGACCTGAGGTCTGTCTGTCTGAGAATCTCTTTGTAAAGTTAGAAGACCCAGGAAATAAGTTAAATGGACCTTCACTAGCTGAGGCTCAGCGAGCTGATCCAGTATTGAGAGAGTTAGCACAGGCTGTCCAGTCTGAAATTGAAGCAAAGCGAGTCCCTGATTGCTACTATTTAAAGAATGAGGCACTGATGAGGAAATAGAGTTCTCCTCACAGACCTGAGAGCAAGGAGTGGACAGTAGTTCACCGATTAGTGATGCTGCAGAGGTACCGGAGATAAATATTAAGAATGGCCCATGAGATTACAGTGGCTGCACATGTCGGTATACAAAAAACAAATCCTGCATAAGACAGCAGTTTGACTGGCCAAAACTCCACAAAGATGTGGTGGAGTGCTGTACAAGTTGCTACATGTGCCAGGTTGAGGGGAAACCCCAGCCTACAGTGAAATCTGCACCCCTAAGTCCTGTATCGGTGTTTGGAGGACCCTCCAGCTGAGGGCTCATGAACTGTAAGGGACCCCTGCCGTGAACAAAAGGGGACAGGCAGGCACAAGTCTGGCAAAAGTAATAAAAGAAAGGGGAGAAAGGAACCAAGAGGGCAGGTTAAAGGAAGTCCAGGAGGAATCCCAAATGGAAACCCCTACTGACCGGTCAGCCAACCCCTAATATTTCAAAAGTTAGACCCCACATCCTCCTATGCAAATGCAGACAGTAGAAGCAACCCACCAGAGTGGCTAACAGCATTTGCAGGAACCTGCAGAGACAAAGAAAGTCCTCAAGAGGGCAGAAAAACTGTGAGGGTGATGCCTCACCTATTGGAAGTGCCACAGGGGAGTGCAGTAGAATCTGGGCAAATACCTGCAAGCAGGGGTGTCCCCAAGGACAAAGGGAAGATTAGCAAAGAATCCATCCCCACATTCAGGAAAAAAGGGAACCAGCCATCCCCTAAGGTGAAAAGTTCTTGTATGACTCATCAAAGCACTGAAAGAGAATTTAGAGTAAAACCACCCACTGCCGATGCCCATGAGCAGTTCTGCTAATTTAGCTAATTAAAGCTAACCCTCCCCCTGCAGACCTTAACAAGAACAAAGACACTCTAGGCAAACTGAGAAACTTCCCCACAAACCATATGTTTATTTTGGATGCCAAAAGGAGCAGTTTAAAGCAGCACTGCTACCAAGGAAAAACAGGCTGTAACAACTATTGTATTTCTGAATGAATGAGAGAGATGCATGTGTGTTTTCCTGTATTTATCTTCTCTCTAGTCTCTTTTTAAAAAAAAAATCGCATTTCACTCCGCTGGGTGTGGAGGTGTCATGAAGACCTCCAACTGCCAAGAACAAGGCATATCAATTTCGTCGTATGAATATTAATTTTAAACTGTTGCTGGAGTGAAGAAATTACTTCTTTAAAAAGAGATCACCAGACACTTGGCTGGAAAACATTTGCATACTAAGAGACAATGCTTGGAGAGACAAAAGAATTGCTCACTGATTCAATTAACAAAGATTGGACTGGGCAGTGGTGATCCACATCTTTTCGGAGTAAGAGACAGCACTACAATCCCCACTGAGAGCTTTGGAATCCACAGATGCAGAAGTAGTTAAACCAGCTGGTCACATGACTAACCGGTTGGTCCAGGCTTTTTGAACTAGACACAGGACAGTTTGAATTCAGACTGCAGAGTGCAACTGAACCTGGAACGAGACAACCTCTCTCCTGGCTGGATCTCTCTTGCTTTCTCATAAGCCTCTGGACCCACTGAAGACACGTAAACCTCAGGAGAGAAAAGACTCCTACATTGAAACAAGTTAAAGAGTGCACTGGGCCCCAACGAACAGCAAGACTTACCAGCAAACAAAGACTCAAGATCAAATTCAAAGCGCTGTAACTACCAGATATTGCCTCAAACAATTCCCCTTTATTCCTTCTACTTTTTCTGTCTCTATCTGCTTGTGTGTTTATCGCATATATATGCTATCGTGGTCGCGTTGCGTATTCGCCGTCGTTAACCAGATTAGAGTTTAAGATTAATAAACTTCCACCTTTCTACTTTAAATCTAAGAAAACCTGTCTAATTGATTTATTTGCCTTATAATTGGAAAGCGGCGAAGAAGGATTCATTGAGGGGGAGCTAAAACACAGTGTTTTTAAAATTAAACCCTGTTACGGTTAAACCAGACAAAGGCTGAGAGGGAATACCTAGACCCCTGTCTCACCTTGTCGTAACAGTGTGATATAAATTAAGTTGGAAAATCACCCCCAATATCTCTCTCTCTCTCTCTCTCTGGCGGTCTGTCTACTTCTTATCAAAACACTCCAGCACTGTTACAGTTTCAGTTTTAACATTTCTCCAACAGAATCAGGAATAAGACAATGGGCATGTGGATTATTCAGTGAATCCTCTGAGAACAGATGTATTCCAGGGTTGCATTGCTTTTCTGTAATTATTACCTTTAACACTTGATGAATTAGCTCAAAGACAGTCATTTTATAGGTGCTGTATGATAGAAATTAAATGCACAGTTTCGACTTTAGGAAAAAGAATGTCACTCTGAAAGGGCCAATGTACTTTTGGAGTTTAATTGGCAATTCTTTTATTTTCTGTTATTGAACCAGACAAGGAGGTTCATGACCTCTACTCATCAGGGACCTCTATATATTAAAGCCCCATTTTTGAAAAGCAAGTACAGTATCAGTCAATCAATCTTCATTACAGTTTCTTATTTGAGTTCTCCATTGGGAACAAGCTCCACATTGTGAAATGCTGATCCATATTCATATAGAATGAATCCTTTTTAATTATATCTCCTACTTTATGATGCTTACAATACAGACAGGAAATAGAGATGGACGGGGCCTGAAAATACAGGCGCCAGCCAGCATGCCAGTTTTCTGACCCCATTTTAAGGGAGGTGTGTTTGAGGGCTGGCAGGATTGCCCACCCCCATGAGGCAGGCAGCCAGTTAGGCTCATTAAGATTCTTGTTAAGGGCAGTTAAAGGTGGCTGATTAGAATTTTCCACTTAACCTCCAGTTTCCCAATGAGACTGGGGGGGTGGGTACAGTTCAGCTGCCTGGAGGTGGGCAGCCAGTGGCAGGCTGGGGGACCATGGTCCAGGCAGGCCCACAGGCCCTCCTTGCCTACCTGGGTACGGGTGCATACAAAGGCTGCCGTGTAGAGGGTTCCCCCACCCACGAAACAGTGGTGTCCTGGCTGCTTTTTCTGGTTTTTATTTAAATTTTTAAAAAGTTGGTGAGAGGGTACTTCCATGGTTAAGCGCTCTCTCAGTTACTTACCCTTTACTGCAGCCTGCTGCTCCTCTCAAGCTGGAAGGTCTCTGATGGGCCTTCCAGCTTTGAGAGCCATCTGTTGCCCTGAACAAGAAACCTGTCTCCATGCCAATTAAGGGGGTGCCTCTCAGAAAATCCCATGCAACTGACTGTTGCCCCAGGGGGGTGGGTTCGGGACCCGGAAGAAGTTCCAGTTTCTATCTCCCACCCCCAAAGCGAAAATTTATCCCTATAACATTCTAAAGTTGCTAACAGGTTTGGGATGAAGTCAGCAGCTTTTACCTTGTTGAACTCAAATCACCTTAGCAACAGAATAATACTTTGAGCATTTCATCGAACAATGCTGCTGTCCTTCTAATGTAGCATTGGGCCTCAAATTGCTGAAATAGCACACCTTTCAGCCAGCAACATAATTTGGACTGTTTAGCTCACCCTTCAGAACACACAGATCAAATATCGAAGTGATAATGGCACCTCTGGCACCTCATGAACATCGTAACCAATAGTCTATCTCCTTAACCAATGAAAGAAAAGGATAGGGAAAGAAACAGAGCAAATGACAGAGAAGGAAATAGGATGAATTAGAGTCAATTAGTTACGGGAAGAGAAATAAAGAGAGGGATATAAAGAGAGTGGATTAAGAGTGAGAGATATAAAGAGACAGAAAGGAAAAGTAAGAAAACATTTTAAAAGAACAAGCAGGAGAAGAGGACATTTTAAGCCAGTTATGTTTGGGAATTGGTCTATTGGTCCTTCAGAAGTTAATAAGTGAATGGCAAGTTAGGTGTCTGAAATGTACAAACATTCTTGTGTAGAATGTATAGAACCAATGGTCCCGTCCATCATAATCATGAACAATGAAATTGCTTTCATAGGAATTGCTAGACAAGAAAAGACCAAGGTCCATTTGGTTGGAGTTTTCTACCATCCTGATAGTCGCATGATACAATGACAATAGAGTTGTTGTCTAATCATAGCAATCAATTAGTTTACCACAGACCCAGACAATACATGAGGAAAACCCTAGTGGTAGAAGGCTTTGGAAACCACAGGTCATAAATTATCCTTTTCCTCCCAAGGATGCTAACTTACCACACTATGCCTCAAAATTACTCATATGCTGTTTCCCAAAATTATTTTCTGAAAGAAATCTATCTGTTTTGCATTTTTGAAGGTCAAAACAGCTTTTCACCCTGAAAATGATTGCCTTCCAAGACTAAAAGGAATGTGGATTGCAAGACCGGCACAAAAGTACTGCCAGACAGAAAGAATGCTGGAAAAACCTAAAGGAACAATTCACTACCTGCTGAAATGAGACTCTACACCTTCATTATTCCCTTCCTGGGCCTGTAAGGTTAAGTGTCATGTCAGGACAATAATTCACATCACTAATAAGATCCTTACGACATGAATTAACAGCCGTAAATGGCATTGCATTAACGGTATAAATTCAACAATTTTGAGACATGCAATTAATTTCAATGGGGTGGTTTTACAGTGAGGATGCAATTTTTTTCAGTGTTGTCAAGGCTATCAGTGGAGTGTTACAAATTATCCAGTAATTTGTGGCAAACCAGGACTTATGGCATATCTCTTTGTCACAAATTTCCGGATTTTTACCAAATAATAATACCATTAATTTGCCATGACCTTGCATGACCAATCTACAGGTTGATTATAAAATGGAATTCATTACACATCACCCAGATAGTTTTGATTAAAATTTGAGATTAATTTGACTGTTAAAATAAACCTTAATACAGTAATTACCCTGATGACTCATCTCTTAAGTACAATGTCAACTGTGATCCTAAGCCATAAAGGCTTGGAAAGTCCCAGACTGTAGTTGGTTGATGTTCACCAGGGTGCTAAAGAGGGAGGGGAAGAAGTCAACCAGATTTAGGATTGGGTTCTCAGCAGCTGAATTGGGCGGGGGAACAGCGAATGGGTGCAAAAGGATGGTACAGTTGCTGTAAGTTGGGTGTGAGCAGCAGTAGGAGGGGAAATGAATGTAAGCTGGGACAGATGGGGTGGGAGCTAGAATTGTGGGAGCATGGCAAAATAGAGTAAATGCTCCTCACTCCACGGAGGTATAGATAAGAGTTTCTTCAGGTGTGACATGGGGAAGCCAGTATTATTTAAATAGAGGTACCGTTCATTGGGTATTTTGATGAATAAAGGATTCGGTAACATTGACCTAAGGTAACCTGTATTACTTAAAATACACAGTCAGGAGTATCGATTTTAACAATGCAGGTTTCTCCAGGTCACTATTGGAGAGACCTTTTTGAAAATCCCCCTTTCTTATAGTGAGAAATGTCTGGGAAAGTGCTAATAAAATCTGCAGAATATTTTAACAGCGCAAAAAATTGACAAAATAACTTCAAGCAGTAAAGGCTGCGATTACAGCTTTCCTTTGTACAGCTAAGGCCTCAGGTCTTGGTACTTGGGGCTTGAGGATTAATTTGTTTGAGTAGAAGATAAGCATCAGGGTCTAGTAATAGGAGAATAATGGGAACAGGCAGCATTGGATCGCTGGGCCAATTTGGAAGCTGCAAGGCAGCTGCTCTGTGGCCAATGGCCCCACAGCACCCCTAATCTTGAAGACAGAGCTTGGAGGTCTGAAGTAGGTGTGCACCACCAGTCTTGAAGGAGTAAAATGGACAGGGAAATGTGAGCATGACACATAAGTGTAATAGAGATGCATGACCCAAAATCACGTAATGGAAATCTTGCAAAGGAAGTTAATTTGACACAGCAAATGTATGCTATATCTAAAACAATATATTATAGATACAGGTAGATAGATGTTTTCTATGTATAAAGTAAGTGTTTTATCTATGGAGCTGATACAAATCCAATTTAGGAACAGAGGAGTATTTTCCCTTGAACAAACCTAGGTTTAAATAAACCATCTGCAATAAAGGCAAAAGCGGTAACTAATTACTTTTTCCAATCTATTTGACAAACAATGATCTGCCAGTACAGAACACTCTGTTCCAGTCTGTGCTGTTCTTGCACTTAGTGCAGATGCACTCTCTCAGTGCAGTGACACCTCACACTAGTGCTAATAGTTAATTACAGGTACAGAGGGCTGCTGATCCTCCATGGCCATATTGATGCAGCAACCAAGAATGGAGCTTTCCTTGTATTACATGCAAAAAAGTCTAGATTCAGACATTCAAAACTTTGCTTTTATCAGTTCAAATTTGAGAAGAAATTTAAGAATGCCACAAGTACTTCTATTCACGTTTGAATGAAATCTAATCCCACTTAATTTCTTTCGTAGAATATTCACATTAACTGTTTCAATGAATATAGATGGGAAGTGCAGATGATGAAATAGCTCTCACAGTATTGTGTGTGTGTTTTAATAAAAGAGACCTTTCTGTGGTTTTGTACATTCTGTAACGTGCAGGACAGCCAGACATATGATTTTTATTTCAATGACTGGGCCAGAAAACTCTTAAAAGAATTATTTTTCGTTTTTATCCGCTCATTGGGATGTGAGCATCGTTGGCAAGACCAGCATTTGCTGCCCATCCCTAATTCCTCTTGAGAAGGTGGTGGTGAGCCCCCTTCTTGAGCTGCTATAGTCCACCTGGTGCAGGTATACCCACAGTACTGTTAGGGAGGGAGTTCCAGGATTTTGACCAATCAACGGTGAAGGAACGGCAATATACTTCAAAATCAGGATGGTGTGTGATTTGGAGGGGAACTTGCGGGTGGTGGTCGTGTTCTCACACATCTGTAGTCCTTATTCTTCTGGATGGTAGAGGTTGCGGGTTTGTAAGGTGCTGCCTGAAAGGAACCTTGTTGAGTTGCTGCAGTGCATCTTGTAAATGGTACACTGCAGTCATGGTACACCAGTGGTGGAGGCAGTGAATGTTTAAGGTGGTGGATGGGGTGCAGATCAAGTGGGCAAATTTGTCCTGGATGGTATTGAGCTTCTTGAGTGTTGTTGGAGCTGCTCCCATCCAGGCAAGTGGAGACTATTCCATCACACTCCCGACTTGTGCCTTGTAAATGGTGGACAGGCTTTGGGGAGTCAGGAGGTGAGTTACTCACCGCAGAATTCCTTGCCTCTGACCTGCTCTTGTAGTCACAGTATTTATGTGGCTGGTCCAGTTAAGTTTCTGGTCAATGGTATGCCCAGGATGTTTATTGTGGGGATTCAGCAATGGTAATGTCATTATATGTCAAAGGGAGATGGTTAAATTCTCTTTTGTTGGAGATGGTCATTGCCTGGAATTTGAGTGGCACGAATATTACTTGCTTTTATCAGCTCAAACCTGAATGTTCTCCAGGTCTTGCTGTATGTGGAGACGAACTGCTTCATTATGTGAGGAGTCGTGAATGGGACTGAACACAATGCAATCATCAGCGAACATCCCCACTTATGACCTTTTGATGGATGGAAGGTCATTGGTGAAGCAGCTGAAAATGGTTCGGCCTTGGACACTATCCTGAGGAACTCCTGAAGCAATGTCATGGAGCTGAGCTAATCGGCTTCCAACAACCACAACCATCTTCTTTTGTGCTTGGTATGACCATTACTGGTGGAGAGTTTGCCCCCTAATTCACATTGACTTCAATTTTGCTAGGGCTCCTTGATGCCACACTTGGTCAAAAGCTGCCTTGATGCCAAGAGCAGTTGCTTTCATCTCACTTCTGGAATTCAGCTCTTTTGTCCATTATTAGACCATGGCTGTAATGAGGTTTGGAGCTGAGTGGACCTGGCGGAACCCAAACTGAGCATCAGTGAGCAGGTTGTTACTGAGTAAAGGACGCTTAATAGCGTTGCCGATGACACCTTCTATAGGGTCTTAAAAGAGGTGGCTAATGAGATAGTAGTCCTCAACATCGACTCCGGACCCCATGAAATCTCATGGTATCAGGTCAAACGTGGGCAAGGAAACCTCCTGCTGATTACCACCTACCACCCCACCCATCAGCTGATGAATCAGTACTCCTTCATGTTGAACACCACTTAGAGGAAGCACTGAGATTGCAAGGGCACAGAATGTACTCTGGGTGGGGGACTTCAATGTCCATCACCAAGAGTGGCTCGGTAGCACCACTACTGACCGAGCTGGCCGAGTCCTAAAGGACATAGCTGCTAGACTGGGTCTGCAGCAGGTGATGAGGGAACCAACAAGAGGGAATAACATACTTGACCTCATCCTCACCATTCTGCCTGCCGTAGATGCATCTGTCCATGACAGTATTGGTAGGAGTGACCACCGCACAGTCCTTGTGGAGACGAAGTCCCGTCTTCACATTGAAGATGTGGCCATCGTGTTGTGTGGCACTACCACCATGCTAAATGGGATAGATTTCAAACAGATCTAGCAATGCAAAACTGGGCATCCATGAGGTGCTGTGGGCCATCAGCAGCAGTAGAATTGTACTCAACCACAATCTGTAACCTCATGGTCCGGCATATCCCCCACTCTACCATTACCATCAAGCCGGGGGATCAAACTTGGTTCAATGAAGAGTGCAAGAGGGCATGCCAGGAGCAGCACCAGGAATTTCTCAAAATGAGGCGTCAACCTGGTGAAGCTACTATCCAGGAGCATGCAATAGACAGAGCTAAGAAATCCCATAACCAAAGGATCAGATCTAAGCTCTGCAGTCCTGCCACATCTAGTCATGAATGGTGGTGAACAATTAAACAACTAACAGGAGGAGGTGACTCAACAAATATCCCCATCCTCAATAATGGGGGAGCCCAGCACATCATTGCAAAAGATAAGGCTGAAGCATAGCAACAATCTTCAGCCAGAAATGCCGAGTGAATGATTCATCTCGGCCTCCTCCTGAAGTCCCCAGCATCACAGATGCCAGTCTGCAGCCAATTCGATTCACTCCACGTGATATCAAGATATGACTGAAGGCAATGGATACTGCAAAGGCGATGGGCCCTGACAACATTCCGGCAATAGTACTGAAGAACTGTGCTCCAGAACTTGCAGCATCCCTAGGCAAGTTGTTCCAGTACAGCTACAACAGTGGCATCTACCCGGCAATGTGGAAAATTGCCCAGGTATGTCCTGTACATGAAAAGCAGGACAAATCCAACCTGCCTCCAACTCTTGATCATCAGTAAAGTGATGGGAGGTGTCATTGACAGAGCTATCAAGCGGCACTTACTTAGCAATAACCTGCTCAGTGAAGCTCAGTTTTAGTTCCGCCAGGGCTATTCAGCGCCTGACCTCATTGAGAGTGAGTGCCCTTGACATCAAGGCAGCATTTGAATGAGTATGGCATCAAGCAGCCCCAGCAAAACTGGAGTCAATGGGAATCAGGGGTAAAACTCTCCGCTGGTTGGAATCGTACCTAGCACAAAGGAAGATGGTTGTGGTTGTTGGAGGTCAATCATCTCAACTCCAGGACATCACTGCAGGAGTTCCTCGGGGTAGTGTCCGAGGCCCAACCATCTTCAACTGCTTCATCTATGACCTTCCTTCAATCATAAGGTCAGAAGTGGTGATATTTGCTGATGACTGCACAATGTTCAGCACCATTCACGACTCCTCAGATACTGAAGCAGTCTGTGTAGAAATGCAGCAACACCTGGACAATATCCAGGCTTGGGCTGATAAGTGGCAAGTAACATTTGTGCCACACAAGTACCAGGCAATGACCATCTCCAACAAGAGAGAATCTAACCATCTCTCCTTGACATTCAATGGCATTACGATCACTGAATTCCCCCACTATCAACATGTGGGAGTTACCATTGACCAGAAACTGAACTGGAGTAGCTATATAAATACCATGGCTACAAGGGTAGGTCAGAGGCTAGGAATCCTACAATGAGTAACTCACCTCCTGACTCCCCAAAGCCTGTCCACCATCTACAAGGCACAAGTCAGGGGTGCGATGGAATACTCTCCACTTGCCTGGATGGTTGCAGCTCCAACAACACTCAAGAAGCTCAACACCATCCAGGACAAAGCAGCCCGCTTGATTGGCACCCCATCCACAAACATTTACGTCCTCCACCACCGACGCACAGTGGCAGCAGTGTGTACCATCTACAAGATGCACTGCAGCAACACACCAAGGCTACTCAGGCAGCACCTTCCAAATCCGCGACCTCTACCACCTAGAAGGACAAGGGCAGCAGATGCGTGGGAACACCACCACCTGCAAGTTCCTCTCCAAGCCACACACCATCCTGACTTGGAACTGTAGCGTCGATCCTTCACTGTTGCTGGGTCAAAATCCTGTTACTCCCTTCCTAACAGCACTGTGGCTGTACCTACCCCAAATGGACTGCAGCAGCTCAAGAAGGCAGTTCACCACCACCTTCTCAAAGGCAATTAGGGATGGGAAATAAATTGTGGCCTGGTCAGCGTCGCCCACATCCCATGAAACAAATAAACATAAGATGCATTGGTATTAATTTGACAAAATTCGCTGGATCAGACTGGAAAATAGCAAATATAACCGCTCTATTCAAGAAGTGGGGAGGCAGAAAATAGGTAACTATAGGTCAGTTAGCTTGACGTCTGTCATGGGGAAGGTTTTGAATTGATCATTAAGGAGACTATAACTGCGCACTTAGAAAAACTCAAGGTAATTGGGAATAGTCAGCATGGTTTTGTGAAAGGGAAATCATGTTTAATCAATTTATTGCAGTTCTTTGAAGGAGTAACATGCACTGTGGATAAAGGGGAGCCTGTTGACGTACTGTACTTGAATTTTCAGAAGGCATTAGACAAGGTGCCACATAAAAGGTTATTACTCAAAGTAGGAGCTCATGGTGCATGGATAGACGTTTGGCTGGCTGGCAGAAAATAGAGAGTAGGCATAAATGGATCCTTTTCTGATTGGCAGGATGTGTGGAGCCTCGCAGGTTTCTGTGGTGGGGCATCAATTTTTTTACAATTTCTTTCAATGACTTAGATGAGGGGAGCAATGGCACGGTAGCTAAATTTGCAGATGACACAAAGATAGGTCGGAGGTATGTTGTGAAGAGGACATAAGGAGGTTGCAGACTGATATAGACAGGTTGAGTGAGTGGGCAAAAATCTGGCAGATGGAGTATAATGTGGGAAAATGTGAAGTTGTTCACTTTAGCAGGATGAATAAAAAAAGAGTATTACTTAAACGGAGAATGACTGCAGAATTCTGATGTGCAGAGGGATCTAGGTGTTCTATTGTATGATTCACAAAAGGTTAGTGTGCAGGTACAGCAAGTCATAAAGAAGGCTAATGGAATGCTATCCTTTATTACAAGAGGCATTGGAAATAAAAGTAAGGATGTTATGCTTCAGTTATACAGGGCATTGGTGAGACCACATCTCGAATACAGTGTGCAGTTTGGTCTTATTTAAGGAAGGATGTAAATGCATTGGAGGCAGTTCAGAGGAGGTTTACTGGATTGATACCTGGAATGAGCGGGTTGTCTTATGAGGAAAGGTTGGACAGACTGAGCTTGTTTTCACTGGAGTTTAGAAGAGTGAGGGGAGACTTGATTGAAGTATTTAAGATCCTGAACGGTCTTGACAAGGTGGATGTGGAAAGGATGTTTCCTCTTGTGTGTGAGTCCAGAACTAGGGGGCACTGCTTTAAAATTAGGGGTTGCCCTTTTAGGACAGAGATGAGGAGAAACTTTTCTCTCAGAGGGCTGTGCGACTTTGGAACACTCTGCCTCAAAAGGTGGTGGAGGTGGGGTCATTGAATATTTTTAAGATGGAGGTAGATAGACTCTTGTTAGGCAAGGGAATCAAAGGTTATCGGGGGTAGGTGGGAGTGTGGAATTCGAGACACAAACAGATCAGCCATGATCTTATCGAATGGCGGAGCAGGCTTGAGGGGCCGAATGCCCTACTTCTGCTCCTAATTCGTATGTTCTATCATGTTGCTAAGGATTGAGAGTAGACTGATGGGGTGGTAACTGGCCGGATTGGATGTGTCCTGCTTTTTGTGGACAGGATGTACCTGGGCAATTTTCCACATTGTTGAGTAGATACCAGTGTTGTAGCTGGACTGGAAGAGCTTGGCTAAGGGTATGGCTAGTTCTGGAGCACGTCAGGCTGTTATCAGGTTCCATTGCCTTTGCTGCATCCAGTGTGCTCAGTCATTTCTTGATATTATGTGGAGATAATCAAATTTGTTGAAGACTGGCATTTGTGATGCTTGGGACCTTAGGAGAAGGCCGAAATGCTTGGCATTTCTGTCTGAAGATGATTGCAAATGCTTCAACCTTGTCTTTTGAACTGACATGCCGGCTCTGCCATCATTGAGGATAGGATGCTCGTGGAGCCTCCTCCTCTCCGTTACTTGTTTAATTGTCCACCACCATTTACAACTGGATGTGGCAGGACTGCAGAGATTTGATCTGATCCATTGGTTGTGGAATCACTTAGCTCTGTCGATAGCATGCTGCTTCTACTGTTTGTAGCATGTTTGTAGTTCTGTGTTATAACTTCATCAGGTTGGTGACTCATTTTTAGGTGTGTCTGGTGCTGCTCCTGGCATGGTCTCCTGCACTCCTCATTGAACCAGGGCTGGAGCCTCGGCTTGAAGGTCATGGTAGAATGCGGGATATGCCGGGCCATGAGGTTACAGATTGTGGTGGAGTATAATTCTGCTGCTGATGATGGCCCACAGCGCCTTATGGATGCCCAGTTTCGTGTTGCTGGAACTGATCTGAATCTATTCCACTTAGCGCAGTGGTAGTGCCACACAACACGATGGAGAGTGTCCTCAGCGTGAAGACATGACTTCATCTCCACAAGGACCATACGGTTGTCACTCCTAACAATACTGTCATGGACTGATGCATTTGTGACAGATAGATGGGTGAGGACGAGGTCAAGTAGGTTTTTCCCTCATGTTGGTTCTCTCACCACCTGCCACAGGCCCAGCTTGGCAGTTATGTCCTTTAGGCCTCAGCCAGCTCAGTCAGTAGTGTTGCTACTGAGCCACTTTGGCAATAGGCATTGAAGTCTCCCACCCAGAGTACATTCTGTGCCCTTGCTACCCTTAGTGCCTCTTCCAAGTGGTGTTCAACATGGAGGAATACTGATTCATCAGCTGAGGGAGGGCAGTAGGTGGTAATCAGCAGGAGGTTTCCTTGCCCATGTTTAACCTAATGGCATGAGACTTCATGGGGTCCAGAGTCAATGTTGAGACATCCAGAGTCACTCCAGCTCAACTGTATACTGCTGTGCTGCCACCTCTGGTGGGTCTGTGCTGCCTGTGGGATAGAACATACCCAGGGATGGTGATAGAGGAGTCAGGGACTGTGAGGTATGATTTGCTGAGTATGTCTATATCAGACTGTGACTTAACTAGTCTGTGGGACAGCTTTCCCAATTTTCACACAAATCCCCAGATGTTAGTGAGAGGACTTTGCAGGGTAGATTGGACTGGGCATGCCTATGTCATATCAGATACCTCGGTCAATGCTGGGTGGTCCATCTTGTTTTATTCTTATTCTACTTTTCTATCATGGTTTGGTACAACTGAGTGGCTTACTAGGCCATTTCAGAGGGCAGTTAAGAGTCAATCACATTGATGTAGGTCTGGAGTCACATGTAGGCCAGACTGGGTAAGGACAACAGATTTCCATCCTTAAGGGACATTAGTGAACCAAGTGGGTTTTTATGACAATCCAGGAGTTTCATGGTTATCATTTCCGAGACTAGTTTTTTATTCCAGATTCATTTAATTAATTGAATTCAGTTCCTGCAGCCATACCGGTGCCAAACGTCGTGCTCTGCACTCCTTTGGACCCCACCAGAAAGGCCGAGAGGGGGGTTTTGACGCTTGGGCAACTCTCAACCTCCATACATTCGCCCAGGCATGCGCCATGGAGAGGTCACTCCATAGTTGCCTCACAGCGACTGACACCACTGACCACCTCTAGGCGCTTACCCATTGTCTCTCGAGACAAGGAGGCCAAAGAAGAAGAAGAAGAAGAAATTCCATGTGTTACCATGTGAGATTTTAACTCATATCTCTGGAGCATTCATAGAATCATAGAATAGTTACAGCACAGAAGGAGGCCATTTGTCCCATTGTGTCCATGCTAGTTCTCTGCAAGAGCAACTCACCTCATCCCAATCCCCTGCATTTTCCCCGTAGCCCTGCAAATTGTTTCTCTTCATATAATTATCCAACTCTCTTTTGAAGGCCTCAATTGGATCTGCCTCCACCACACTCACCACATTCCAGATCCTGACCACTTGCTGCGTAAAAAGTTTTTCCTCATGTCGCCATTGCTTCTTTTTCCAATCACCTTAAATTGATGTTCTCTGGTTCTGGATCCTTCGGCCAATAGGAACAGTTTCTCTCTATCTACTCTGTCCAGACCCCTCATGATTTTAAATACCTGACACCCTGTGAGTAGGAGGTCTCGGTGCAGTCATTGATGTTCTCGCTGCAGTCGTGGCCGGACCAGCCATTGACGCAGATGCAGTTGAAGCTGCCGTCCGTGGTGGTACAGGTCCCCCCGTTTTGGTACAGATTGGGCTGGAGCTGGCACTCATCCATATCCTCAGTGCAATACAGGCCTGAAACCCAATGAGGAAAGTTACTGGGGGCACGCCAAGTCACGGTTCATCAGTTCACACAATACCTGCCCTCCTCCAACCTGCAAAACAACTATCTGAATCAATATTTACTTATTCTTTCAACTCTCTGAACTCACTGTGACCTTATTCTGTCCATCCATGAACTCACTGTAACTTTATCCTGCCCATTCCTGAACTCACCGTGACCTTATCCTGTCCATCCATAAACTCACTGTGACCTTATCCATTCAACTGTGTGAACTCAAAATTTTGAGGGGCCTGGATAAAATGTACAAAATTTTGAGAGGCGGTGAAGTGGAGAATAGAGTGGAGGTGAAAGGCCCATTTACCTTAGCAGACAGCTCAGTGACTATGGGGCATAGATCTAAAGTGATTAGTAGAAAGATCGGAGGGGAGATGAGAAAATTTATTTTCACCCAGAGGGTGGTGGGGGTCTGGAACTCACTGCCTGAACACGTAGTTGAGGCAGAAACCCTCAACTCATTCAAAAGGAATCTGGATAGGCACCTCAAGTGCTGTTATCTGCAGGGCTACGGACCAAATGCTGAAAGGTGGGATTAGACTGGGTGGATCATTTTTTGGCCGACACAGTCACGATGGGCCAAGTGGCCTCTTTCTGTGCCGAAAACATCTATGATTCTATGATTCCAAATCTCCTCTCAACCTGCCCTTCTCCGAGGAGAACAGCTCCAGCTTCTCCAGCCTATCCACGTAACTGGAGTAGTCAGAAAGAAGTATTAGTCCAGGCCTCTGGATTACAAGCCCAGTAACGTAACACTATGCAGGTTCCTGTTATATCAAAGTGGATGGCCTCATTATGCCGAAAAGATGATAAAGAGCTTAAAGGGTTGAACACATAAGGCTGAATTTCAAGTGGTGGGGTGGGGGGGGGGGGGGGGGGGGGTGGGTGGTGGGGGGAGGCAGGTTCAGGTGTGGGCAGTGGGTTGAATCCCCAAAAACGCCAGTGCATTGGAAACCTGACATGATCCTGCTCACTTCCGGGCTTTACTGAGCTAAATTCAGAGGCATGTGGGAAACCATTGTGGAGATATCGGTCTAAATTTAGTCGATCCGGTGGGGGTCCCGGCGCCAGGCCAAAAAGGGAGGGAAACCCAGCCTTCACCCTACAGAGCCCTCAGGGTGCTAAGGCAATTAACAGGCTGGGGCCGGGGTCCCCATCTCTTTAAGGAAGGGGCAGCCTGCCTCCAAGAGCTGCCAGCCAATCAGAAGGCTGGCAGCCCAGTAGTATTGGCAGTGTCACTGGGAGTGGTGGCTACTGTTGGTACTACAGGAGGCCCAGGCCCATCGCTGGAACTCCAAACCAAAGACAGAGCGGCCAGCAGTCCGGCAGGACACGGCAATGGGGGGCAAAGGTGGGCGTTGAGGGCGGGTGATTAGCAGAGGGGTGACCTTTGCCGCCAAAGGCCCTCCATGGGACACAGATTGCACATGGAAGAGGCCCCACCCACAAGCCCACAGGGAGGCCACCTTGTTTCCCTGGAGCTGCAGGAGGAAGAAGGTGAGAACTGCTCTGCATCTTCGGAGGAGGAAGAGGAGGACCAGGAACAGGAGCAGATCCATCGAGGGTGCCTGCACCTAGCTGCCAGAGAAGTCCACAACAGACTCATCCAGGCAGGTTTCAGATAACCTGAGTGTGTGAAGCCTTACGGCACAACAATGCTGAACCCACCGTCCTCCTTCCCCATCCACTCCTCAGCCAAACACAAATCATTCCCACAGTCAGAAATCCCTCCAGCCCATTCACACCATTTGCTCATCTTCAATTCTGGTCACACCATTCTCCTGTAGGCTAATGTCTATTTGGAAGTCAGGAGGCAACATTGGATATGAATGGACAATGAAGACTTGAAATAAGGTGCATGATTCATTTCCAATCTGCAATACACTAACACAGCGACATTTTTCCAATAACCGAAGTGAATTTCCTTGTGCTAGGGGAGATGGTGGCGTGCGTAGTGGTAATGTCACTGGCCTAGTAATCTAGAGGCCCAGGCTAATGCCCTGTGACAGGGGTTCAAATCTCATCATGGCAGCTGGTGGCATTCAAATTCAATTAATTAATTTAAAACAACCTGGAATTGAAAGCTAGTCTCAGTAATGGTTCCATGAAATTATCAACAATTGTCATAAAAACCCATCTGGTTCAATAATGTCCTTTAGGGAAGGAAGTCTGCTATCCTTACCTGGTCTGGCCTACATGTGACTCCAGACCCACAGCAATGTGGTTGACTCTTAACTGCCCTCTGAAATGGACTAGCAAGCTACTCGGTAGTCGAGCAATTAGGGATGGGCAACATATGCTGGCCTTACCAGCAATGCCCACATCCCATTAAAAAATTTTAAAAACGAATAACTCTTTCTTTCCCTTTTTTGATTGATTCTACATGGTGCTGCTCTTATGGCTTCTGCAGAACTAGTGGATTGCTGCTCGTTGCCTTACTCTAACAGCTGAGATGCCTGTGGTGTACATCCTCTAGGTTTTGGGGCCCATGGGCCCCGTCTAAGAAGGCCCCACCTTCACTGTGCAGGGGCAGAATCAGTCATTGGGCAGCAGGCAGCATGTGAGGCTCTGACTGGGGTGTGTCGGGCAAGGGATGAGAAGGGGGAGCATCTTGAAAAGAATCCCCAGTGCTATATGCCTTTTCTCCATTTTCCCTCTCATGGTCTACCTGCACTTCCCAACTAGCCAAGAGTGGGGAAAACTTCACTGCACTCCAGTGAGGTGCTAATGGCCAAGGCAAGGCTTTCATCCATCATGTTTCAAGTGGCAGACTGAGTGTACAGGCCATTTGTCAGAGAAAGCATGCACTTGGTTGCCTGCCATATCTGATTCTCCATGCAGATGGCCACTCTTTCCATGGAGGTGGACATCAGCACAAACGCCTGAGACATCATGGCACTCATGTTTGAGACTGACTCCTCCAATCTCTCCCCAAGGGTGTGCAGTGCCTCTGGAAATGCTGACAGAACATCAAACATTTTCTGTTGCTGCTCCAGAACAGTAGGGTGTGTGTGAGACTGTGTGAATAGTAGGGTGTGCGTGTATCGGAAAGGCCTTATACTCTGTATGAGTCAGTGTTGCCCCGGTCTATGTGTTTGCCTCACAGGCAATGGGATAGTGCTGCTCTCTGCTTTTATGCTGGGACTTGATTTTGGAACTTTTCATTTCCATCTGACCTCAATTGGTAGCACTCTCACCTCTGGACCAGATGGTCATGGGTTCAAGCCTCACTCCATATATGAGAATATAATGGATGCCCTTTAGTGCAGCTCTGAAGTAGGGCTGCAATGTTGAAGATGCCGTTTTTTGGAAGAGGTATTAAACCAAAGTCCTGTGAGTCTGCACAGGTGAATGCTATAATTCCCATGACACTATTCAAATGGAGACAGAGAGCTCCCCTGCTTCATTTCATATGGGATCTTGCTATGCGTAAATTGACTGCCACTTTCCCTACAAAACAGCACTTCAAAAGTGTTTCACTGGCTGTTAAGCACTATGAGACACTTGAGGATGAGAAAGATGCTTTATAAATGCAAGTCCTTTCCTTCTTTTGTAACAGCTGTTAATCCAGTGAATGATTTGGTACAATGAATGAATGTAGGCAGCTTTTCTGTGTCACTGTGACAGTGGAAGTACAACTTCTATTTGCACCACTGTTCACCCCAGTCTTTTAAACATGCAATCCACCCTGGCTAAAAGACTTTAGGTGGAATCAGGGATTTTTGCTTAGAAAACATGAGCTAGTGGAAAAACTAGAAATACATATTCTTCCATGCCTAGTTTATAGAGTGTGAGTTCTGACTGTGATCCAGGCCTGTTGACAAGTCAGTTTTCAGTTCAATTTTTCAAATTGATGAATGCATGTGCCTCTGAGTCATATGCTAGAATTGACCTCAGGCGCTGGTTTGAAAATGTCAGATTTAGCGGGTGTGTGATATGGGGATGTTATCTGTATTTGGAAGGAATCACTCCTGTGTTTGTGTGGGCTGCTCATCTCCTGATTAGAACACTCTGCAGTGTGAGTTCTAGTGTACGATACCAGACCAAAGTTTCTGTGACCTTTGTCGAAGGTTGACTGCGAACCTATCTGACTCATAAGAGGAGCTGCACTATAGATTGGCGCACAAGATTAGCTTCAGACAACAAGCCTATACATTTATTTAACCCCTTCATTGCTGTAAAATCTACCAGAAGTCTTTGAACAAAATACCTCCAGGTCTGATGCCACTGTCGCCTCCTGTTTTATGGAACCAATAGAATTTATTTTTTGCATGGAATTCCTTTGGTGAGATACAGACAGAACTTTAGTAAATACTTTTCTGTAAAGGGGCAGCGCCTTCATGAAAAAGTGTCTGCCAAACTACTTTTATTTTAATTTGTAAACAGTCATAGGGGGTTGATTTTGACTTTGGTCATTCATCTCCTGTTCCAGTGGTGAAGACACCAACCTGATTTGAGGCCTTCATTTAAATCTGGCAGGCAAGATGAAGGCCACCAAACAGGCAATCTGATGCAGTTCACCAAATTGAGGCCTTAGGTTCGGGCTGGAGCGGCCGCCAGCAAGGCAAGTTGTGGGCGGGTGAGGTCATAATCACAGAACCAGGAGGTCCCACACCGGCAATAAGTCCCTTTCAAAATGGATCTGGCCACATCTCCGGCAGTAACAGGGCAGTAAGTCTACCGACCCCATTTTCAGGGATTACCACCCTCTTAACATCAGGCAGTGGACACTCTTAATCAAGCCCAAGATCTGCATTGCGATGAAACGTACATTTCAGGTGAATTCACCAATCCCAGTCGTATGCAAAGGGAGCACAAGTTCAGAGACAGAAGCTATCAAACGTGCCAATGATTATGGGGATGGTCTACCTTCATGTGCAGCTCCTCGCTGGGGCACGTGTGGCAAATTTACCTCTCATCTTCTTACAGAAAACATTCTTCTCCTCCCCAACCCCTATGCCCACTCTCACTTTTACTACATAAGAACATAAGCATAGGAGCAGGAGTAGACCATACAGCCCGTCAAGCCGGCTGTGCCATTCAATACGATCATGGCTGATATTTGGCCTCAACTCCACTTTCCTGTCCACTCCCCATATCCCCTTGATTCCCTGAAAGACCAAAAATCTGTCTATCACAGATTCAATGATGGAGCATCCACAGCTGTCTGGGTACAGAATTCCCAAGATTCACAACCCTTTGAGTAAAAAACCTTCTCCTCATCTCAGTCCTAAATAATCAGCCCCTTATCCTGGGACAGTGCCCCCATGTTCTAGATTCCCCAGCCAGGGGAAACAACCTCTCAGTGTCTCCCCTGTCAAGCCCCCTCAGAGTCTTGGATATTTCAATGAGATCATCTCTCATTCTTCCAAACACCAGAGAGTATAGACCCAATTTACTCAAACTCTCATCATAGGACAATCCTCTCATCCCAGGGACCAATCTAGTGACAATTCCTTTAGCCTCTAATGCAAGTATATCATTTATTAAGTATAGAGACCAAAACTGTGCACAGTACTCCAGGTGTGGTTTCACCAAAGCCCTGTACAATTGTAGCATGATCGCTTTATTTTTGCACTCCAATTCCATTGCAAGAAAGGGCAACATGCCATTTGCCTTCCTAATTGCTTGCTAACATTCTCTGTTCCTTGTATGAACACACCCAAGTCCCTCTGAACATCAACATTTACAAGGTTCATGCCTTTTAAAAAATATTCTGCTTTTCGGTTCTTACTACCGAAGTGAATAACTTCATACTTCCCCACATTATACTCCATCTGCCATCTTGTTGCCCTCTCACTTAATCTGTCTATTTCTCTTTGCACCCTTTTTGTGTCACCCTTATAGCTTGCATTCTCACCTAGCTTTGTATCATCAGCAAATTTAGGTACATAACTCTATCTCTTCATCTAAGTCATTAATATAGATTGTAAATAGCTGAAGCCCCAGCGCTGATCATAATGGAACTCCACTAGGTACAGCTTGCCCCGTTTATCCCTACTCTTTGCTTCCTGTCCATTAACCAATCCTCTATCCATGCTAATATATTAACTCCAACTCCACGAGCTCTTATCTCGCATATTAACCTTTTATGCACCACCTTATTGAATGCCTTTTGGAAATCCAAGTATACTACATCTACTTCTCTTTGGCCTCCTTGTCTCGGGAGACAACGGGTAAGCGCCTGGAGGTGGTCAGTGGTTTGTGGAGCAGCGCCTGGAGTGGCTATAAAGGCCAATTCTAGAGTGACAGGCTCTTCCACCGGTTCTGCAGAAAAATTTGATTGTTGGGGCTGTTACACAGTTGGCTCTCCCCTTGCGTTTTTGTCTTTTTTCCTGCCAACTGCTAAGTCTCTTTGACTAGCTCCCCTTTATCTACCCTACTACTTAATCCTCAAAAAACTCTAATAAATTTGTCAAACACGATTTCCCTTTCCTAAAACCTTGTTGAATTTGTCTGATCATACTATGATTTTCCAAGCATTTTTAAGACTTCCTTAATGATAGATTCCAGCCCTTTCCTGATGACTGATGTCAGGCTAACTGGCCTATATTTCCCTGTTTTCTCTCTCCCTCCTTTCTTGAATAGTGGTGTTATATTTACCAACTTCCAATCCGCTGGGACCGTTCTCGAATCGAGGAAATTTTGGAAAATCATAGCCAGTGCATCCACTATCTCTGCATCTACATCTTTTAGTACATTAGGATGTAGGCCATCAGGTCCTGTGGATTTGTCGGATTTTAGTCTCTTAGGTTTCTCCAGTACTTTTACTCTGCTGATGTCAATTACCTTAACTTCCTCACTCTCATAGAGGTTACCCTCTATTTCTGGTGTGTAAGTTGTGTCTTCTACTGTGAAGACAGACACAAAATATTTATTCAGTATCTCTACCATTTCCTCATTCCCTATGATAATTTCCCCTGTCTCTGTGTCTAAGGGACCAATGTCTACTTTAGCTACTCTCTTCCTTTTTATATACTTGCAAAAGCTCTTACAATCTGTTTTTATATTCCTGGCTAGTTTACTCTCATTTTATTTTTTCCGATTTTATCAACTTTTTGGTGGCCCTTTGCTGGTTTCTAAAACACTCCAAATCCTCAGGCTTACTAAGATTGGACAGAATATAAAAAGCAGCAAAGAATGACTAAAAGAATAATGAGAGAGAAATTAGAGTACACGAGAAAGCTAGCTAGAAATATAAAAACAGATAGTAAGAGTTTCTACAGGTATTTAAAAATAAAAAAGAAAGTAAAGTGAGTGTTGGTCCTCTTGAGAGTGAGTCTGGGGAGTTAATAATGGGAAATAAGGAAATGGCAGAGGAATTGAACAGATTTTTTGCATTTGTCTTCACTGTTGAGGATACAAATAACATTCCAGTAATAATTGTGAATCAAGAGTTGAAAGGGAGGGAGGAACTTAAAACAATTACCATCACCAAGGAAAGGGTACTGAAAAAATTATTAGAACTAAAAGCTGACAAGTCCCCAGGTTCTGATGGACTTCATCCTAGGGTCTTAAAAGAAGTAGCTGCTGAGATAGTGGGTGCATTGCTTTTAATTTTCCAAAATTCCCTAGATTCTGGAAAGGTCCCATCAGATTGGAAGATAGCAAATGTAACTCCACTATTCAAGAAAAGAGGAAGACAGAAAGCAGGAAACTACAGGCTAGTTAGCTTAACATCTGTCATAGGGAAAATGCTGGAATCTATTATTAAGGAGGTTATAGCAGGCCATTTAAAAAATCTCAATGCAATCAGGCATTTCACTGGTTTTGTGAAAGGGAAATCGTATTTAACTAATTTATTGGAGTTCTTTGAGGAAATAACAAGCAACGTGGATAAAGGGGAGCCTGTGGATGTAGTGTACTTAGATTTCCAGAAGGCATTTGACAAGGTGCCACATCAAAGGTTACCAAATAAAATAACAACCCATGGCATATAGGGAGTAACATATTAGCATGGATAGAGGATTGGTTAGCTAACAGGAAACAGAGAGTCGGCATAAATGGGTCATTTTCAGGTTGGAAAGCTGTAACTAGTGGAATGTCACAGGGATCAATGCCAGGGCCTCAACTATTTACAATCTATATCAATTACTTGGATGGAGGGACAGAATGCTAAATTTACTGATGACACAAAGATAGGTAGGAGAGTAAGTTGCGAAGAGGCATAAGCGGCTGGATTTTACCAGCCCCTCGATGCCGTGGGTCGTGGTGGGGGGCCCATAAAATACTTGTGGGAGAGGCCCACCACAACCCACGACTCCAAGAAGGCTCTGCCTCATATTACCAGCAGTGCCGAGGTCTCGGTACTGCCCCCCACCCCCGCCACTTGGCAGCGGGGCCTTCATTTAAATATTAAAATGCATTAAAATAAATGGTAATGAACTTACCTGGACCAGGCGGCCGTCCCACAGTGATATCACAGGCGCCGGCCGCAACTCGCACGACTTCGAAACTCCATATGGTGTTCCGAGGTGAGATGCTGGTGGGGAGGGGGTAGGACTAAAATTATCAGGGTATGGGGTGGGGGAGTGGGGAAAACTATTCCTACTGGTTGTGGGGACAGTGGGAAGGTGTTGAGGGTCAAAGATGCTGAAGCTCGGGGAGGAAAGTTCAGAATTTCAATAAGTGCTTTTTGGGGAGATAGGTCAATTTATGTATTGAGTATTGAGTGGGGGGGGGTGTGTGGGAGAGGGGATTCAAAGTTAAATTACATTTTTAGCGAAATATTTATCAAAGCAGGACCTTGAAAGATGTGAATGTAACTGAAGGGCTTGAAGCCCTTTAAAAATGGCACCAGCGCCTGTGTGGTGGCACCAGATGCTGTTGCCAGGGACGCAGCGGCCACCCCCTCTACATCATCGGGGGCAGCCACTCCGCCCTCTCCATTTAAATGAGCCCCCGCGGGAAATAGCGCCGGGGCTCAGGGACGGCGCATCCACGCGGGATGCACGCCGCCATCAGAGAGCGCACTTGTAAAATTCAGCCCAAGGAGTCTGCAAAAGGATACAGATAGGTTAAGTGAGTGGGCAAAGATTAGGCAGATGGAGTATAATATGGGAAAGTGTGAACTTGTCTACTTTGGCCAGAAAAATAGAAAAGCAGCATATTATTTAAATGGAGGGAGATTGCAGAACACTGAGATGCAGATGGATCTGGGTGTCCTAGTACACGAAACACAAAAAGTTAATAAGCAGGTACAGCAAGTGATTAAGAAGGTAAATGCAATGTTGTTGTTTATTGCAAGGGGAATGGACTATAAAAGTGGAGCATTGGTGATAACACATCCAGAATATTGTGTACAGTTTTGGTCTCCTTACTTAAGAAAGGATATAATTGCATTGGAAGCGGTTCAGAAAAGGTTCCCACGACTGATTCCTGGGATGAGAGGGCTATCTTATGAGGAAAGGTTAGTTGGACAGGTTGTGTCTGTATTCACTGGAATTTAGAAGGATGAGAGGTGATCTTATTGAAATATATAAGATCCTGAGGGGACTTTACAGGTTGAAAGGATGTTTCCCTTGTGGAAGAGACTAAGACTAGTGGGCACAGTTTAAAAAAAAGGGGTCTCCCATTTACAACGGCGATGAGGAGAAATGTTTTCTCTCCGAGGGTTGTTTGTCTGTGGAACTCTCTTTCCCAGAAAGCGGTGGAGACAGGGTCATTGAATGTTTTTAAGGTAGAGGTTGAGAGATTCTTGACAAACAAGGGAGTCAAAGGGTATTGGGGGTAGGCAGGAAAGTGGAGTTGTGTCCACAAAGTGATGAGCCATTATTTAATAGAAGGGCGGAGGAGGCTCGAGGGGCCAAATGACCTATTCCTGCTCCTAATTCATATGTATGTTCATATGTACTATGTTTTGCAACATTATAAGCCTCTTCTTTTAATCTAACACGATCCTTAACTTCCTCAGTAAGCCACAGATGGATCTTTCTTGATGAACTTTTATTTTTTAATGGAAATAACTTTTGTTGAACATTTTGAATTGTTACTTTAAATGTTTCCCACAGTTTATTCACCGCAATACCTTTTAGTCTATTTATCTTAGCCGGCTCTCCCCTCAAACCTGTTTAATTGCCCTAGTTTAAGTATAAGATTTGTGTTTGGAACTGGAGTTTGTCGTTTTCAAACTTAACATGGTAAATAGTTAAATAACAGAGCAGAACTGATTCAGTTCTAGCTTATAGGTATCAAAACTCTGGGCCGTATAAGAGCCCAAACCTCTCGTGACTGTCACTTGTACATGCAAAAAAAGTTGACATTTTTGCTTTTTTTCTGGAAAAAAATCTAATTTGCACTGCACCCACATCTTCAAAACATGTTTGAAATATGTGGTGACAGGGTTGCTGAACCTGCAACTCCCTGAGCACAGACAAACCAAAATTGAAGAAACAGATTGGTCCCCAACCCCTCCCCCACTCTTTCAGTTCCACTGAACCACAAGGAAATCTTCACATGTGACCATGGTACTCTGGTAGGTATTCGCCAATGAACAATTAATAGCTGCAAGCAGCAGTCTTTCATGACAGGTCATTGCAAGTGAGACTGCACTGAAGTCACAGCAAGTTTCAGTACAACTCAACCTTAAACCCAATTGCAATGACCTGATGGAGGCAGGCCAACCTGCAGCAATGTCTGTGAGTGACAGTAATTGCACGGCATCGGAAAATGTGTTTGCTAATTGAGTGCCAACTTGACCACGAACTGCTTCTGAAAATAAATTCAGTTGATGTTTGAATGAAATTGAAACAATTTCAGAATATAATCCATTCCGACACCCTACCTGCTGGTGAAGTACTGGAAATGAAAAGCCCTGTTACAAATGACAGAAACTCAATCATTATATTTTGGTGCTTTTTTCTTGTTATTCTCGCCATTCAGGAGCCAAATCAGGAACCACTTTTTCTCATAAAAGGTAGTGGAAATCTGGAACACTCTCCTCCAAAAGGCTATGGATGCAATTGGCTTTCCATTGAATTGCACCTCTCGCCGTCAATACATACCATTACATTAAATACTCCTGCTCCCTGAAAGGAAGGGAGGCACACGGGGGAAGAAAACAAATCAAAGGTGGCCAAATTTCTGGGTGTTAGCAAAACTGTCAGCTGTCCATAGGCATTGGGAAAAGTCAAATAGAAAAGGGTGGGAACATTTTTAAATGTTCCTAAGGTTCTCTTGGCCATATTTAGAGAGATAATTGGTCCACTCTGAGATCGATTACTGTTCCTGGCAGAAATGTTTTTGAGTCCTTAGTGAAGCCCTGTACAGGGTCTGGATCAGCTGGCATAAGTCCCACTGGGACTATGGGAGGACACACACGGTAGAATTCCTGGGATAATCTGGGAACAATCCCAAAATAGTTTCTGGATGCAGGGAGCATGGGTGGAGGATTCAGCCCGGACCAGAATTCAAACAGGGTGGAAACAGATTAGAAACAGGGATTCATTCAAAATCCTAGTTCCCCCAACAGACAGTCTTCCCACTCCCACCACTGAAACTTTAGCATTCAAAGGAAGCCAATCACTATTGACTCTCCTGAATAAAGCTCTATTTGGACAAGTCAGTCCATCAGTGGGTCTCCTGGGAAAAACAGTATTAAGCTGGAAGTGGAAAAGCCAGTCCACCAATAAGCTTCTTGAGAAGTCAAAACATTGGAGACAATGACAACCATTAATGATTCCAATAATGGTGCTCCTTCCAGACACGATCTAGTTTTTCCCCTCATGAGAGTCTCTCTGGATAATTAGTGGTAATCCAGTGAGTGCAAGAACAATAGAGAATGAGGGAGTTATTAGTTCCAACAGAAAGGATAAGTCTCAATAGTCCACTTATAAATAATGGATAAAAAAACAAATTCCCACCACATTCCCATATTATTCATTCGAAAATGGGAACCTAGCCTAATTATTGTGGTTTAATTTACTGACCCAATCTTTAGGAACTGCAACCAGTTAAATTTTCTTTCATATACATTCTTGACTATACGAGGGGACAAGAGTGCTACCATTTCACAAATTGGTGCCTGGACTAAGAGGGTGTGTTTGGTCAGGGATCTCACATATGGACAAGCTTCCCAAAGCTGCTTATTTGCACACATCACTATTTTCTCCTCAAAAGAACCAATGTGCATCCACCCAAAACTTATGTCAGTTAGATAGGCAAAGGGAGCAACCAATTTACAGACAGCAAAATAAATGGCCAGTTAATCTGTTTCGGTCATGTTGGTTGAAAGATGAATCTTGGCTGAGATAGTGACCATTTTCAAAGTATTTATTAACAAAAGCACATCAACACACAAAACTCCCCTCACAAATACATGCATATGTAAGTAAAAGGGTTAGAACCAAGCAAATGGACTATTAAAAAACAAACAGGACTGGAATAATGCAACAAGTCTTTCAACTCTGGGATCTGAGCAGCAATCCAGCTGAGCATGATGGGATAAATGTCTCTGTCTGTTAACAGAAAGAGTCTCATATGAAAGGAATTTGGGTAGTCTCAGTCTTGTTCTTAGTTTGCATACGCCCAGAACACAAAATTGACCAGTGGAGCACAAATTGGCACTAAATTAACAATCTCACTCGAGAGGCCAGACGATGGTTGGTGCTGAAAGTGGAAAAGACCCACACTGGTGCAGTAGCCAGCAATATTCTGAGCTCGTGCTTAAGCAAAAAGGGAGAATGAAAAAAATTGCATTTATATAGCGCCTTTCATGATCTTAGGATAAATCAAATGCTTCACTGCCAATGAAGTACTTCTGAAATGTTCTAATATAATGAAGGGAACACAGCAGCCAATTGTAGGGGCAGAGTGGAGAGAGCTTGATTGTGCATCTAATTCCACCACACCTTGTCTGGGAATGCATGATATGGACACTGGGTGATCAGCACTAACATCTCTCAGCTTGATGAACACAAATTTACTGAGAAAAAATAAACAATGGTGTAATTTTAACTTTTAAATGGATTAAGTGAGTGGGCAGACAGATTAAGTGAGTGGGCAAAACTATGGTGAAGGAGTTTAATGTAGGCAAGTGTGAGGTCATTCACCTTGAACTTAAGAAAGACAAACTGGAGTATTTTCTAAATCGTGGGAAACTAGAAACTGTAGTTTTGTTTTCAATAAACTAGTTGAAGATGATGGGACTGCAGAAAACTGCTGACATCTTTATGAGTGGGCCTGTAAATTATTTTAAAGCCTACATTCAGTGCTTAAGAAACAACATATGTGATAGTAAAGCTTCCAGGAGTGTTTGTAAACGTTCGAATTATGGTCTATGTAATAAGTAAGGTACTGTTCTTTTAAATGGATTAAGTGACTGGGCAGAAAGTTTAAGTGAGTGTTGGTATAAAATGGGCAACTAAACGGACCTCCCACTAGATGCCCTACCCAATTTTGCCTTTCAGTGACTTCAATGGGTGGCCAATTCAATATTGCCCATTTTATACCATCTCCCAAAGTTAAAATTACCCCCAATATGTATAAATGTACAGATGGATATAAAAAAAATCAACGTATATTTTTCTCTATTTTTTACAGTAGCAGTATAATTTGCAAAAGTACTGAAATTATATCTAATCCCCAGGAGCATCTACCCACATAATGGGCTTGAAACAAATCTAATATGATGAAAAGTCATCGACCTGAAATGTTGAACTGGATTTTACCAAGCCCACAACATCGGGCTCCGTGGCAGGCAGGCTGGAATATGGGTCCGGCAGCGGCCCGCCACAGAGGCCAACGCCGCAAGAGCCCGGCCCGATCCTCCCAGCGGCAGCAAGGCTCCCTGGCGGCCCACCTCCCCTCCGCTGCTGGATGACGAGACCTGAATTTCAATATTTAAATCAATAAAATGAATATATTTAAACTTACTTTCCATCTTCCGGGCCGGCCACGATCCTCAGTGCGGCGGCCGACACTCCCGCACCTTCAATTCCCCGTCTGGGGAATGCCAGCATGACACTGGTGGGGAGGGGAGAGGAGGTAAGATTTTCAGTGCGGGTGGGGGGAAGCATGGTGACATGAATGTAATGGGTGTAGGGATGGTGGGAAGGGGGTGAACTTAATACTTTGTGCAGTTTGTTGGGGGGAGGTCAGATTTAAAAGTTAAGTTTTTTGGAGGAAGTGCAAATAGTTAATGTAATTGTTATTGGGGGTGGGAAAGGGGCGTTATAAATTTATTGGATACATTTTGGGGGGGGATACTGCTTTAAAAATTCAAATTAACTGGCAGAGCTGGCTGCCCTTTAAAAATGGCGCCACGCCTGCGCACAGGCAGCTGATGCCATTGCGAGGGATGGACAGCCTGCCCCCTCCACGTTACTGTGGGAGGGGTGTGGGTGGTAGGCTGCCACGGCTATTTAAATGAGCCCCGTGCAGGAGATTGCAGCGGCTCTTTGGAATGCGGCCCACATCTGTGGGTCACCACTTTTTAAGTTGGCTGCCGATATCGGCGGCCGGCTCTTAAAATCCAACCCGTTAACTCTGTTTCTCTCTCCACAGATGCTGCCTGACCTGCTGAATATTTCCAGCATTTTCTGTTTATATTTCAGATTTCCAGCATCTGCAGTATTTTGCTTTTGTAGCCTTTGTAGCATTATGTTTTACTTCGTGCAGCCTTTTCACAACATTCATTTTGTTCTCAATAAACCAGTTGAAGATGATGGAGCTGTGGAAAATTACTGACATCTTTATGAGTGGGCCTATAAATTATCTTAAAGCCTTTACATTCAGTGTTTAAGAAACAGCATAATTTATAATAAAGCTTCCAGGAGTGTCCGTAAAGGTTCAAATTATGGTCGAGATAATAAATAAGGTACTGTTCTTTTAAATGGATTAAGTGAGTGGGCAGATGGATTAAGTGAGTGGGCAAAACTATGGCAGATGGAATTTAATGTAAGCAAGTGTGAGGTCATCCAGGTTGGATTTAAGAAAGACAAAGCAGAGTATTTTCTAAATTGTGAGAAACTAGGAACTGTAGAGGAGGAAAGAGATTTGCCAGTCCAAGTACACAAATCATATAAAGCTATTGGACAGGTACAAAAGGCAATTAAAAAGGCTAAGGGACTGTTTAGCCTTGATCTGAAAGAGCTACATTCAAAGGTGAGGAAGCTGTGCTTCAGTTGTATAGAGCCTTGGTCAGAACCCATCTGAGTACTGAATTTAGTTCTTGGCACTGCACCTCAACAAGAATATATTGGCTTTAAAGGGTGTGCAGAACAGATTCACTGGAATTATAGTGGGGCTTAGAGGGTTAAATTATGAAGTAAAGTTAAATAAACTTGGCTTGTATTCCCTTGACTATAGAAGATTAAGGGATGGTCTAATTGAGGTATTTAAAATGGATTTGATAGGGAGATACAGAGAAACTACTTCCTCTGTTGGGGGAATCAGGAACCTAGGGACAAAGTCTTAAAATTTGAGTTAGACCATTTAGGAGGGAAATCAGGAAGCACATGTTCACACAGAGTGGTAGAAAATTGCAATTCTCTTCCCAACCCACAAAATAAAGACTGGCATTTACATAGTGACTTTCACAACCTCAGGACATCCCAAAGCACTTTACAGTCAATGAAGTACTTTTGAAATGTCTCTCTTTGGCCTCCTTATCTCGAGAGACAATGGGTAAGCGCCTGGAGGTGGTCAGTGGTGTGTGGAGCAGCGCCTGGAGTGGCTATAAAGGCCAATTCTAGAGTGACAGGCTCTTCCACAGGTGCTGCAGAAAAATTTGATTGTCGGGGCTGTTACACAGTTGGCTCTTCCCTTGCGCCTCTGTCTTTTTTCCTGCCAACTGCTAAGTCTCGTCGACTCGCCACACAATGTGATAACATAAGAACATAAGAAATAGGAGCAGGATTAGGCCATTCGGCCCCTCAAGCCTGCCCAGCCACTCAATAAAATCATGGCTGATTTGCCCCAGACCTCAACTCCTCTTTCGTGCCAGCTCCTCATAGCCCTCAACTCCCCGATATTTCAAAAATCTATCTACCTCCTCTTTAAATACTTTCAGTGATCTAGCCTCCACAACTATAATAAAAGCAAAATACTGCGGATGCTGGAAATCTGAAACAAAAACAAGAAATGCTGGAATCACTCAGCAGGTCTGGCAGCATCTGTGGAAAGAGAAGCAGAGTTAACGTTTCGGGTCAATGACCCTTCTTCGGAACTCCCGAAGAAGGGTCACTGACCCGAAACGTTAACTCTGCTTCTCTTTCCACAGATGCTGCCAGACCTGCTGAGTGATTCCAGCATTTCTTGTTTTTGTAGCCTCCACAACTCTTTGGGGTAGAGAATTCCAGACATTCACTACCCTCTGAGAGAAGAAATTCCTTTGCATCTCAGTTTTAAATGAGTGTCCCCTTATTCTGTAACTATGTCCCCTAGTTTAAGATTCCCCCACGGTGGAAACATCTTCTCAACATCTATCCTGTCAAGCCCCCTCAGAATCTTGTACTTTTCAATAAGATCACCCCTCATTCTTCAAAACTCTAATGAATAAAGGCCTATGCCATTCTTGATAAGTCAATCCCTTCAACCCAGGCATCAACCTAGTGAATCTCTTTTGAACTGCCTCCAATGCCAGTCCATCCTTTCTTAAATACGGCGACCAAAACTGTACACAGTACTTCAGGTGCAGCTTCACCAACACACAGTATAGTTGTAACAAGACCTCCCTATTTTTAAACTCCAACCCCCTTGCAATAAAGGCCAAAATTCCATTTGCCTTCTTAATTACTTGCTGGACCTGCATGCTAACTTTTTGTGTTTCATGCACAAGAACACCCAGATCCCTCTGTGCTGCACTTTTATGGAGTCTCTCTCCATTTAAATAATAATCTGCCTTTTGATTCTTCCTACCAAAGTGCCTGACCTCACACTTTCCTACAGTAAACTCCATCTGCCAAGTTTTTGCCCACACACTCAACCTACCTATATCCCCTTGCAGATTCCTTATGTCCTCATCACAACATGCCCTCCCATCTATTTTTGTATTGTCAGCAAATTTGGATATATCACACTCTGCTCCCTCCTCCAAGTCATTAATATAGATAGTAAATAATTGAGGCCCTAGGACCGAACCTTGTGGCACTCTACTAGTTACCTGAAAAAGACCCATTAATCCTCACTCTCTGTCTTCTGTGTGTTAACCAATCCTCAATCCATGCTAATACGTTACCCCCAATACCATGAGCTCCTATTTTGTGCAATACTCTTTTATTGAATACCTTCTGGAAATCCAAATACACTACATCTACTGGTTCCCCTTTATCAACTCTGCTTGTTATATCCTCAAAGAACTCTAGCAAATTTGTCAAAAATGATTTCCCTTTCACAAAACCATGTTGACTTTGTTTGATAGCGTTAAGCTTTTCTAAATATCCTGCTATTTCCTCCTTAATAATGGACTGTAGCATTTTCCCAATGACCAATGTTAGGCTAAGTGGCCTATAGTTTCCTGTGTTTTATCTCCCTCCCTTCTTGAACAGGGCCGTCACATTAGCGGTTTTCCGATCCGCTGGGACCCTTCCGGAAACCAGCAAGTTCTGGAATATTTAGACCAATGCCTCCACTATCTCTGCAGCCACTTCCTTTAAAACCCTTGGATGTAGGCCATCAGATCCTGGCGACTTGTCTGCCTTTAGTCCCATTAGTTTGTCAAATACTTTGTCCTTTGTGATAGAGACTGTTAGAAGATCTTTCCGCCCATTCCTTGCTTATCTGATATCTGTGGGATGTTTATAGTGTCCTCCACCGTGAAGACCAAATCAAAATATTGGTTTAAATTATCTGCCATTTCCCTGTTCCCCATTATCAATTCTCCAGTCACATCCTCCAAGGTTTCCACGCTCACTTTAGCTACTCTCTTTCTTTTTATATACCCGTAGAAGCTCTTGCTGTTTGTTTTTATATTTCTTGCCAATTCACTTTCATAATCAATTTTCTCCCTCTTTATTAGCTTTTTAGTCATCCACTGCTGGTTCCCTAAAAAATTCCCAACCCTCCGGCCTACCACTAGTTTTCACCGCTTTATATGCCTTAGTTTTTTGATTGGATAATATAACAACCAGATGATTTTTTTTAGTGCCCTACTCATCTTTGAAATAGTTCCATGGGATTTTTTACATCCACCTAAGACTGCAGACAGGGCCTCAGTTTGTCTTAACTGAATGGCAGTACCTCCAACAATGCAGCTCTCACTTAGTATTGCACTGGAGTTGTAGCCGAGAGTTTGTGTTTAAGTTCCTGAATGGAACTTGAACCCATAACCTTAAGACTCAAAAGGTGAGAGTGACAACACTGAGCCACAGCTAACATAGATATTAATGCTAGGACAATTAGAGCTTTCAAGACAGAGACCAAAAGATTATAAAAGCAAAATACTGCGGATGCTGGAAATCTGAAACAAAAACAAGAAATGCTGGATTCACTCAGCAGGTCTGGCAGCATCTGTGGAACGAGAAGCAGAGTTAACGTTTCGGGTCAGTGACCCTTCTTCCAAAGAAGGGTCACTGACCCGAAACGTTAACTCTGCTTCTCGTTCCACAGATGCTGCCAGACCTGCTGAGTGAATCCAGCATTTCTTGTTTTTGGACCAAAAGATTATGATTGGGTAACAGTATTAAAGGATATGAGGCTCAGGCAGGTAAATGGAGTTGAGGTATAGATCTGTCATGCTCTAATTGAATGGCGGAGCAGGCTCAAGGGGCTGAATGATTAACTCCTTTTCTTATGTTCTTATATAAATATAATAAATGTTTCCTAAAGTTGCCTGAACATGCAGACTTTGCAGTAACTTATTTTTGATTATAGAGCCAGTAAAGTCATGGATATGAAGTTGGCTGAGTGACAGAAAGTAGTGGTGAATGGTTGTTTCTGGATTGGAGGCACGTATACAGTTCCCCAAGGGTCAGTGTTAGGACCCTTGCTTTTCTTGACCTATATTAATGACCTAGACTTCGGTGTGCGGGGCAGAATTTCAAAATTCGCAGAGAACACAAAACTTGGAAGTATTGTGTACCATGAGGAGGATAGTGATAAACTTTAAGAGGACATAGAGAAGCTGGTGAAATTGGTGGACACGTGGCAGATGAAATATAATGAAGAGAAGCGTGGGGTGATTCATTTTGGTAGGAAGACCGAGAAGAAACAATATAAATTAAAGGATACTATTCTAAAGTGGGTGCGGAGCAGAGGGACCTGGGGGTATATGTACACAAATTATTGAAGGTTGCAGGGCAGGTTGAGAAAGTGGTTAATAAAGCATATGGGATCCTGGGCTTTATAAATAGAGACACTGAGTACAAAAGCAAGGAAGTTATGATAAACCTGTATAAAATACTGGTTCGGCCACAACTGGAATATTGTGTCCAGTTCTGGGCACCACACTTTAGGAAGGATGTGAAGGCATTAGAGAGGGTGCAAAAAAGATTTTGCACTGTCTTCATTGTCTCTCTGAACAGCCTGCTTCACACTTTCACCATCCTAATGACATCGATACTATCTGTCTCCTTCCATTATGTGAGCTTGAGTCATGTCCTGTAGTTTGTGCTTGTTTCAAACATGTTATTAGTGCTCAATTTATCTGTAACCCCCTATAAGACTATCATGGATTAATGTAATTGTTTTACTAATTCATTTACCAATATACTGTTGTAAGAATAGCACTCTGTCTTTGACATTGCAGTAAGTTGAGTAATTATAAAATGAAAACTGCATGTTTGAACAGACCTCTCCATCCAAGCAGATTGGGGAAGTGCTTGTGATTGATGAGTAACCAAAAGGTGTGAGCCACATCAGCAATTGCTATTGTCCATAAAAGATCAATGAACTGAGGTAATATGTGGAACAATGGGTGACTGTTGGTTCAGATCAAAGAAGGCAGGAAAACAGGATACCAGGGGTCGACAATGTGTCCATGGTAAAACTTTGAGGTCTGTAGTCATTTTAAATGTCTTTCTCCAAGCCTTTAATCTTGTGTTTTAAAATAACCAGGAGCGAAAGTAATTAGAAAGAATCGGGATCATTGGGGCATCGGCCTAGGTCCTAGAACATGAAGCAGCACAGTAAGTTTTCACTGAAACTCAGCCTGGATGTTCACTATCATCTCCTCCAGTTCGCTTTCACACCCCCCAATATATATAACAGAAATTGTTGGGAGCCAGCAGTGGATCAGTCAGCACCTGTGGGCAGAACCAACAGGTTCACTCAATCTCAGACCCCCACCATTTCAGAACTGTTTTGGTTCTGCTCTGCTACAATAGAAAGAAATTTAGCAAATATTCAGCTGTTTAATCACAGCCCCACCCCCAAATGTCATCTAAACTGCATTTGTTGCCTCTTTGGTAACTTGGTCATGCTCAGTCCAGATGTAGTAACTATCAGAAATATGACTGCACCTTTTATTATATTAATAGACATATTCACTGGTGTTGAGTTTTTGCCGGTTATATCTAACGCAATCAGGGCGGTAGATCATGGAATTTGAAATGTAAATAAGTTAAAACCACTTAAGTTTTTGTTTTCCACAATTTTTTACACTGCTTCAAGAGACAATTTGCCCAAAACAGGGGAAGTACTAAAAAGGTTGGCTATGCTTAGGGTTGATATGTCACCTGGTTCGGATGGCTTGCATCCCAGGTTGCTAAAGAAAATGGGGATGGAGATAGCCGAAGGGCTTGCCATAATCTTTCAATCTTCCCTGGATACGGATTGGAGAATGGCTAATGTGACACCTTTATTCGAGAAAGGGTGTAAGAACAGTCCTAGCAACTACAGGCCAGTTAGTTTAACATCAGTGGTGGATAAGGTTTTAGAAACAATAATCAGGGGAAATATCAACAGGCACTTGGAGAGGTTGAGTTAATTAAGGATAGCCAGCATGGATTTGTAAAAGGCAGATCATGCTTGACAAATCTAATTGAATTCTTTGATGAAGTAACAGAGAAGGTTGATGAAGGGAATGCAGTGGATGTTGCTTATATGGATTTTAAGAAAGCATTTGATAAGATTAACAAAATTGAGTCTCGTGGAATAGGAGGTTCAGTGTCCAGTTGGATAAAAAATTGGCTTAAGGACAGAAAACAGCGAGTCGTAGTAAATAGTTGTTTTTCAGACTGGAAGACGGTAGACAATGGTGTTCCCCAAGAGTCAGTGCTGCAACCACTGCTTTCTTAGCTATATATAAATGACTTGGATCTTGGAATACAGAGTAGAATCTCAAAATTTGCTGACGGCACCAAACTTGGAGGTGAAGAGGTGAGGCAAATAGTGAGGATGATATGAACCATCTGCAACAGGACATAGATAGGCTAGCAGAACGGGCAGAGAGGAGGCAGATGGAATTTAATACTGACAAATGTGAGGTGATGCATTTTGGCAGAAGGAATAGGGAGAGGCAATATATATTTAATAGCATAGTTCTAAAGAGTGTGCAGGAACAGAGAGACCTGGGTGTGCATTTGCATAGATCTTTGAAGGTGGCAGGACATATTGAGAGTGTGGTTAGTAAAGCATATGGGATCTTGGGCTTTATAAATAGAGCATTGTGTACAAAAGCAGGAAAGTTATGCTGAACCTTTACAAAGCTCTGGTTAAACCCCGACTGGAGTATTGCGTCCTGTTCTGGTCACCACACTTTAAGAAGGATGTAAGCACCCTTGAAACGGTACAGAGGACATTTACCAGAATGGTTCCAGGGATGGAGGATATTAGTTACAAGGTTAGGTTGGAAAAGTTGGGTTTGTTCTCCTTAGAGCAAAGGAGATTGAGAGGAGATTTAATAGAGGCGTACAAGATTATGACAGGCTTCGCTAAGTTAGACAAGGAAAAACTGTTCCCATTAACAAATGGTACAAGGACTAGGGGACACAGATTGAAAGTTTTGGGCAAAAGATGCAGGTGGAATATGAGGAAGCACTTTTTTATAAAGTAGGTGGTAAAAGACCTGGAACTCACTGCCCTCAAGGGTGGTGGAAGTGGAGATTATCAATGACTTCAAGAGAAAGTTGGATGGCCACCCGAGAGAAATAGACTTGCCTGGGAGTGGGACTGACTGTATAGCTCCATGGAGAGCTGGCATGGACTCAATGGGCCGAATGACCTTCCACTGTGCCAAAAATGACTCTATAACTTTATGGCTATTCCCAGGGAAGCGGTACTGAGCAAACTGATGGCGCTGCGCGCTGACAAGTCCCCGGGTCCTGATAGACTTCATCCTAGTGTCTTAAAAGAGGTAGCTAATGTGGTAGTATATGTGTTGGTGTTAATCTGTCAAAATCTGCTAGATTTTGGAAAGGTTCCATCAGATTGGAAAGTAGCAAATATAACCCCACTACTCAAGAAGGAGGGGAGGCAGAAAACAGGTAACTATAGGCCAGTTAGCTTGACGTCTGTCTTGGGGAAGGTGTTCGAATCAATCATTAAAGAGGTTATAGCTGGGGTGAAAGAGTGGAGAGTAAGAAAGCACAGTGCAAGTCCTGATAGTGGGTCAGAAGTGACTTGCGTCAAAAAATTGATCATGTAGCGGAGAAAGAGCCTCTGATAGTGCAAGAGGCCTATCTTGCATTAGTAGTCCCAATAGACATAAAAGTGCAAGTAGAGGCCATAGCATGAATAGATTACACAATGAAATAAATGCCACAGAAAAGTCGTGAACCAGAACTAGAGGCAGGTGTCCTCATGATCATGAAGTTTTTGTGGCTGCCAATAAGCTTAGGGATAAACTAATTAATAAGACAGGCAAAACAAAGGGAATTAGATAGTTGGAGCGAGTTTGGAGTTTAATCTGAGGTACCAGAAAAGGGCAATAAGCTTTGTCATAAGATTTGTACTAAAAAAAAAGTCCTTGCAGATGGGATTTATAAGGCTAAAGTGAGGCTAATTGCTAGGGGTTTTGAAGAGCGACTGGGTGACACAGATGTTACAATGAGCTCCCCATCACTTGGAAAAGTAATCTTGAAAATCTTTTTTCTCTTTTGGCCACAGATTCATGGTAATGTAGATCAATCAAAATAAAAGAGGCAGCAGATACAGAAGGAAATCTGTGGAAATGAAACAAATGCGTCTATGGCCTGAATGATGCTTCCAGGACGTGGTATTTTTCGATGAGATCTACATGTCAATCAAGAATTAGGAGCAGGAGTAAGCCATTTGGCCCCTTGAGCCAGCTCTGCCATTTGATATGGCTAATCCGAATATGGCCTCAATTCTACTTTCCTGTCTACCCACATACCCTTTGACTCCCTTGTCAATCAAGAATCTATTTAACACAGCCTTCAATTTATTCAATGACCCAGCCTCTACTGCTCTCTAGGGAACAGAATTCTACAGATTAACAACTTGTGAGAGAAAAAAAATCTCTTTATCTCTGTTTTAAATGAGAGACCCCTTATTTTTAAACTGTGTCCACTAGTTCTAATCTTTCCCGTAAGTGGAAACATCCTTCCAGCATCCAGCCTGTCAAGCTCCCTCAGGATCTTATGTTTCAATAAGATCACCTCTCATGCTTCTAAACTCCAATGGACACAGACCTAACCTCTCCAACCTTTCCTTATAAGATAACCCCTTCATCCCAGGGAATCAGTCAAGTGAACCTTTTCTGAACTGCTTCTAATGCAATTTTATCCTTTTTTAAGTAAGGAGACCAAAACTGTACACAGTACTCCAGATATGGTCTCACCAATGCCTTGTACAACTGCAGCAAAACTTCCCAACTTTTATATTCTATTCCCTTTGCAATAAATGACAACATCCCATTTGCCTTCCTAATTATTTGCTATACCTGCATACTAACTTTTTGTGAATCATGTACCAGGACACCCAGATTCCTCTGTACCGCAGAGTTGTGCAATCGCTCTCCATTTAAATAATATTCTGCTTTTCTATTCTTCCTGCCAAAGTGGACAAGTTCACATTTTCTCACCTTATACTCCATCTGCCAAATTTTTGCCTCCTCACTTAACCTACCTATATCCCACTGCAGACTCTTTATGTCCTCTTCATAACTTACTCTCCTACCTATTCTTCTGTCATCAGAAACTTTAGCAACCATCATCCCTTCATCCTATTGTATGAGCGCCTTAAGAGTGATGTTCCTTTAAGATCTTAGTATGATAATGAGCCAAGAATCAGGACACAGTCATGTGACTCAGAGCCAGAGTCACTCTGCAACTGTAACACCCAAAGTAAGGTTCTATAAATAGTTAGCTCTGTTCTGTATATAATAGTCTTGCTGTAAATAAACCTGTTTGAGATCTTCAGCCAACTTGGACTCCACACTTCTCATTTTTGTTGCATCACACAACATAAAAGAACACATTATATGGTGGCAGCTGTGGTGAGAAGACAAAATCTGAGGTTGAAGACTACAGTTAAAACAACTCTGAAAACAACCTTTCTACAGCCAGTAGAGAGAATGTTCAAGAAAAATACTGGCTAAAACAGTGAAAAAAGAAGAACATACCTCAAGCTGTAGAAGACAGAGAAAAGAACGACAGGCTGCAAGTCAATTGGGTGAGCCATTGTGTTGACGGGCGAAGGATACTGCTTTAAAAAAAAAGCCTTGAAGTACTTCAAAAGATTTTTTTTTTCAAAAGCTCCATGTAAAAAAAAAACATGGAAGACCCAACTCCTTTCCTGGGCTGATTGTGGTCAGCACCATTACAGGAGGTATCCATTAGAAAAAATGTGGGAAAACCCAGATGACTGCAGAGCCTTCATCCACACAGCCAAAGTTTAAAAAAAACATAAACTACTCAAGCATGAATAAGAGCTTCCACTCACGAAGCCACAGTAAAAAAACTATTAAAACCACTCGAGTGTGAAGAACATAAAAAAACTCTGGAAAAAAAAACATTGAACTGCCTATTGAAAAGTTGTGTAAACAGAACAGGCTTAAGTGCTGGAAGCAGGATAAACACACAGTATGAGCAAACACCTGCTCCTGTCAATCAAAGCAGCTAGTATAAATAACAGTCTCTTAAAAGGGAAACAGTGCAGAGTCATAGAACAAGTCTTAAAGCAAGTTTTAAAGCAAAAGAACAGCAGAAATCTGAACACCCATTTTCTCAGCATGAACTGGAAGGCCTTGGATATCCTATCCAAGTTTCAACTGTTCAAACAAAAATGCAGTTATTCTTCACAGACCAAAAAATTGTAGAACCAGAAAAACAGGCTATTAAAATACTGATAACAGTTGGAAATGAGGGATTACAGAGAATCAACACCTCTGGACTATCTGATGAGGATCAGAACAATCCTGCAAAGATATGGCAAGTGCTGGAAGATCAGCTCTGATTACTAGTGAATTTTAGAATTCAGTGCCTGGAATTGATGTCCTACAGGTGACAGCCACAGGAATCAATACACCAGTTCATCAGTAGATGCCGTAGTAAGGGCAATGAATGCAACTTCTCAGAAACTGAGCTGTAGTACCAAATAATGGAGTTAGTAGTTGTATCAACACCCATTGAAGTGTTTCAGAAAGACCTCTTCAGGAAAAAAAGGGTCACAGCATTTATGTGCTGCTGGAAGATGGCAGGAAATATGAAGCAATTGTAGCTGGACAACAGCCATGCAAGCACTAGGTTCAACAAACAGTAGCTGCACCATAATCAGTTCGAAAAGAGCATGCAAACTGTGTGGCAAGTGCGGTCTGTCCCACTCATGCCGAAATTGCCCTACATTTTGTGACCTGTGCAAGGCATGCAGTGCAAAAGGACACTGGGCCCACCTTTGCAAGAAGTCTGACTCCAAAGACATGGCCAGAAGCTGCAGCAGGACACAGACAAACAGAAGACAGGTGCAGCAACAGGGCAACAGCAGCAAGGAGAGTGCCAGAGACCTGCATAAAAGCAAGATGACACATGAAGTCCACAGTGAAACAGACCAGAGATAAGACTCAACGAGGAGTAATTCTCAGCCAGAAAACGAACAGGCATTCCACATTGTGAACCTGACACATCATGTTGATAAAGTCAAACAACTGGAAGCTTTCGCCACTATTAACATCACGTGCCCAAAGAAAGCTGGCAAACATACACTTAGGGTTAAGATTGACACCGGCGCTAATGCAAATATCCTACCAGTCCAAATCCTCAAAGATATGTGCTGGAGTTGTTGGAAACCAACAATTTCCAAGTTATCTGCATATAATGGTCACCCATTCCTTGCAGTGGCACACTTACTAACAATGCAATGCAGCTATAGCAATTCGGCATGGAAACCACAAATATTCTACCTGGTAGACACAAGCGTACCAGCAGTGGCAAGATTACCAACGTGTAAGGACCTCAGCATCATCACTATCCACGAGGTCACCAAAGTACCCATAACAGCAGAAGAGACCAAGGGTACCCGCATGGAGTCACAGTTCCTCCAGGATCTGAGTGGTTTGGAAAGTAATAGCCCCTTCTCTGAGACACCACACCAAGAGAATGAAGATCCAAACTCAGATGGTGAAAGTCTTTGTCAATGGGCAGTGCTTCCTCATGCTCCAGCAACTCAGAAGAGATTGAAGTTGTCATTACTGAGAAGCAAAGGCGGGCAGTGGGCAGCATTATCAAGGGGAAATCTCCAAGGACCGGAACTCCCTCTCAGACCCTGGCCAGCATCAAATGGTTCAGTCTGGAAACCCAGAAACAGCACAACTATGCCTCACCTTCATCTCTGCTCTCTAGCTCTGAGTCACATGACTGCGTCCTGGTACTTGGCTCATTAGCATACTAAGATCTTATAGGGGCATCAGTCTTAAGGCAATCATACAACATCCCCTTTCTTTCCAAAGATGAGTCTCGTATGCTAAAAATACATGATGTTAGATAACATCAAAATTAGTTATACAGTATAGACACTATAAAATTCACAGGTAGAAGGATAGGAATTGTGAAATTTACAAGTGCAGAGGCTTAAAAGTCCAAATACCATTTTGGTAGTTTGACTACTCTTGCTCGGGAAATTTGCCTCTCATCTGCTGCTGTTTTTTCTGAAGTTTCTCCCTCTCTGCATTCAGTTCCTGTTTCACTGCCTTCAGCCTGCAAATATACTCTGTTGCTTTTCTCAGGATGACTGCTTTTGATGTCTTGTCATTCTTGAAGAGTCACTCTGGCTCTCAGGGTCAGGTTCTGGACTAAACCTGTTTGAGATCTTCAACCAACTGGACTCCACACATCTCATTTATGTTGCATCAGACAACATAAAAGAACTCATTACATATCCAAGTCATTGATATAGATTGTAAATAGTTGAGGCCTTAGCATTGATCCCTGCACTCCATTAGTTACAGCTGTTTTGCTGAAAATAGGTTGTCTTCAATTCAAAGCAGATCCCGCAATGTTTTATTGGTATCAAAGGAAAACTTTCAGATATCGTCATGTTGCATGTTGATGATTTCTTATGGGATGGTACTGCAGAATTTGAGAAATGTGTTATTAATAAGATAAGAGTAGAATTTAAAATTGGGAGTCAGACTTGTGGGACTTTTAAATATATTGGTTTAGTTATTAAGCAGAATTTTTTAAAATTTGTTCTTGGGATGTGAGCGTCACTGGCAAGGCCAGCATTTATTGCCCATCCCTAATTCCCCTTGAGGTAGGTCGGGAATAACTTTCAATCAACAATCCTATTTAGAGAGTATTACTCCCATCCTGGTCAATCATGCTACATTATCAGAGAAAGATGATATATCTAATGAAGAGCCAGAGCAATTATAAAGTTTGATTGGTCAGTTGAACTGGTTGTGCATTCAGACTAGACCAGATGCTAGTTTTGATGTGTTGGAGTTAAGTATTACGATGAAACACCCTAAAGTGGACAATATTTTAAGGGCGAATAAGACATTAAAAGAATTAAATTTGGAGAAATGCATACTTAAGTTCCCATGTTAGGGAACCCAAAGAACATGAACTATTTTTTTTTAAGAGATGCTTCACGTGCTAATCTTCCTAATGGGTATGCTCGTGCATTTGGTTTCATGTTTCTTCTTGGTGAAAATGGGAAATGTTGTCCTTTAGCTTGGGAAACTAAGAAAATATAAAGTGTTGTTAAAAGTATTTTAGTTGCTGAAACACTGGCTCTTATGGAGGCAATGGATATGGGTTTCTGTTTGACAAATATTTTAAGTGAGATTCTGTACAAGGGGCATACTGAAGATAATATACCCATTGAATGCTATGTCGATGATCATTCATTGTATGATAATGCACACTCTACAAAAAATGTGTGAGAAAAGGTTACAGAGTGATCTTGCTAGCTTGAAACAAATGCTAGAGTGAAAGGAAATCTCTAAAATTAAATAGGTGGATGCAAGTCATCAACTGATTGATTGTTTTACGAAAAGAATTGCATGTACGGAGAAATTGTTAGGGGTCCTAGGCATCTCGCAATGCAATTCTTTGTACAGAATATGAAGGGTTTTGATTTAATTTTTTTTGAAAATTTTCATGTACATATTAACTCTAATTTTTATTTAAAGAGAGAAGGGAATCTGTTAATTGTATATTAGTTGTGTTTACATGCATACAGATAGTGGGCATTCACTGGGGAATCACTTGAGCCCTATAAATAGATACAGACTAAAAGTGTCTGGGTTTGGGTTTGGAGGTGTATGCTTGTAATGTGTAACTCTGTAATTAATATAAAAGTATGTAAAGATTGACTCCAGTTCTATCCTTCACCAACTGGCTTTCTGGAGTAGAACACTTACTGCAAAATGGTGGAGATATGCTCTAATATATGACCGCACAATATATATATGTATATATATCATTGCAGGTTGCTCACTCAGCAAGGCAGAATGCTTCTCTGGAATCATTTTAGCCATTCCCTCTGGAGCCAGCTAGTCCCATTTATTTTTGGTATGTTGTTATTCTGTTTGGAACAAATAAATTATGCAGTTTACAATTTGGATTCTCCATATCATTAAAATCATGCTGCTGTCCTATCCTGCTGCTTTCCACTAAGATGTCCAATTTTTTTTTTGTTTTTCTGGTTGAGGATATGAGGCTTAATTTTCTAACTGTATTGCTTGGCCTGGGCCATGCAGCAAAGAGGCCAGGCTGGCAATATGCTCCCAGGTCTCAGCAAATGCCAGTCTGAGCCAACCGCTAAAAGGTAAATGGGAAATCTATACAGTCCCTGCTAGAACACCCTACAGTCCTTCTTCCTAGTTTAGGCAAAAGTTTGAAGGCACAGCCAAGATCTAAACTTTAGTAGCATTGAGGCACAGAACTTCGGTCCCATCTCTCTGTACTGGTTGAAGAGTAGAAATCAATGGGTATTGGTTAGAGGGATAATGTTGGGGAGGGAAGAAGTATGAAGATCAGGGCTCAGTATTGGGACTACCGCTGTTTCTAAATTAAATCAATGACTTGGGCCCTAATATTTACTTGGAGATGCATTGGAAGCGTTGGTGGGAATGCCACATCGCATGGGAAACCTGGAAGTAAGTCTGTGGCTTTTTAACGTAGGCATCCCATTATCATTATACTCCCAGGTTTGGCATCCATTGAACTACAGCAGGTTTGAAGAGGACCTACATGACATGATCTCAACCTCAGTATTTAAAGGGCCAACCCAATGATGGAATTTGCAGGATTTTGGAGTTGGAAGCTTCAGAGCTAAAAGGTCAGAACTATCAAAGTCCGTACTCCGCTTCAATGATTCTTCTTTTGATGTACTGCAGGGCGCTGTGAGAAGCCAAACAGAGATACTTTTCCCTGGTAGGAAGAAACCTGCTGCTGACTCAAAGAAGGCATGGCTGAGGGTGGCCTAGGAGGTCAGCTGCAGGGGAATTGTGCCACACTCAGGAACTCTGTGCAGCAAATGAATTAACCAGGAAAGGTGAGTACAGGTGCCCCATTCCCTCACCCTGCCTTGTCAAGCCTATTCCATCACATCAACCCTCATGCCCACTTATCTTGCAAAAGCAGCCATTGTCTTTTTCTGTGCACTTCCTCATATCTCTATCTATCTATCCACCACTGCCAATCACCCACAACATTTTGCAATTTGAAGCCTCTCCCTGATAGTCTCACCAAATGCACGTCACCTGTTGGGTGCATACATGCCATTACAGTCACTCAAAAACCTGTTCTTCCCGCAACCCCGTAGCAAGAGAAGAGAACACAGAACACAAGGGGAAGAAAGAGAACTGGATGTGGACCTCCATAGATCGCACAGATCACATCTGGAGAGGAGAAGACGCTGGTGATCCATGGTATTTCAGCGTCCCTGGCCATCAGAAATGGGGAAAAGGGAACCTCCTAATTAAATATCAATAACTTGCATGTTATACAGCACTAGATCATGTTGACTTAACTTTAACAGCATGTGAAATATGACGACCTTCATAGTGATAATTTGCAACCTGACCAGCACTAATTAATATCTTTAATCTTCGCCAGGACCTTCATGCATGCAGTAGGAGTCAGTAGATATGGCAGACAATGATTTCACAGAGGAGCTGATTCCTTTTGAGAGTGCCCCATTGGAGGATTAATACTCACCATGCACCAGCTCAGATACTTGCATTCAGTGGGACCAGTAAGTCAAACAGTTGGGTTTACACCTGAAGACTCACACTTCACAAGTGAGCAAGAACAGATTGTAGTGTCAGGGACAGCAATGGAGAGTCCACATCAGAGGAAACAGCCTTCTTCAAGTTCTGCTCAGCTCGACACAGATGCTGTATCTTAGGGGCCATTGATGAAAAGGATAATCAGGAGATTTTTTTCTACACAGATAGTGATCGACATTTGGAATGGACTCCAAGCAGAGCAGTGGAGTTGAAAACCCTGGAATCATTTAAGAAGCAACTAGATGCAGTAATGCAGAGGATGGGGTTAGGGTTGTAGCATTATTCTGGATGGATAAATTCTGCTGGACTGAACGGCTTTCCTCATCTGTAAGCATCTTGTGGGGCCATCAGTTGATGCTGTTGTGTGCTAATTTTCTACAGCCCCTTCCCCACCCAGCCCCCATCATCACCTACTATTCTGTCCAACCTAAAACAAGCTACAGCCTTACTGTATGTGGCATTGCTATTTACTCTAAGACTACTCTAAATGCCAGAATGAAAGTCACTCCCACAGCTATTGAGGCAACCCAACTGAAACAGAGAAATCACTCATACCACAGTGACACTCCGTGTTCTCAGACCTTAAAAACAGGAGAGACGCATGGCCCCAGACTGAAACATTTTGGTGTCAGTAAACCTCTGCCCTTACTCTCAAGGCGATCTGTTTTACATGATTTAATTTTCACTGCAATATCCAACCATCGAAATTCATCATATAGTAAATCTGAATTTTCAAAACATAGTGGGAAGAAAAACATGCACTTCCCTGAGTAAATAGCAAGAAAATAATTTATCCCCCAAAAGATTCAATTTTTATACAGTAATAACTTTGCTGTTCCCTCTGAACTCATTTTAGTTTCTTATCATTTTTAAAAAATTCATTCATGGGGATGTGGGCGTCGCAGGCTATGCCAGCATTTATTGCCCATCTCTAATTGCCCTTACGAAGGTGGTTTTGCTCTGCCTTCTTGAACCACTGCAGTCCATGTGGGGTAGGTATACCCCTGTTAGGAAGGGGGTTCCAAGATTTTGACCCAGCGACAGTGAAGGAACGGTGATATAGTTCCAAGCCATGATGGTGTGTAGCTTGGAGGGGAACTTGCAGATGGTGGTGTACCCATGCATTTGCTGCCTTTGTCCTTCTAGGTGGTGGAGGTCGTGGGTTTGGAAGGTGCTGTTAAAGGAGCCTTGGTGCATTGCTGCAGTGCCTCATGTAGATGGTACATACTGCTGCCACTGTGTGTCGGTGATGGAGGGAGTGAATGTTTGTGGATGGGGTGCCAATCAAGTGGGCTGCTTTGTTCTGGATAGTGTCAAGCTTCTTGAGTGTTGGAGCTGCACCCATCCAGGCAATTGGAGAGTATTCCATTGTACTCCTGACTTGTGCCTTGTAGATGGTGGACAGGCTTTGGGAAGTCAGGAGGTGAGTTACTCGCTGCAGGATTCCTAGCCTGTGACCTGCTTTTGTAGCCACTGTATTTAAATGACTACTCCAGTTCAGTTTCTGGTCAATGGTAACCCCCAGGATGTTGATAGTGAGGGATTCAGTGATCGTAATGCCATTGAATGTCAAGGGGAGAGGGTTAGATTCTCTCTTGTTGGAGATGGTCATTGCCTGGCACTTATGTGGTGCGAATGTTACTTGCCACTTACAAGCCTGGATATTGATCAGGTCTTGCTGCATTTCTACACAGTCTGCTTCAGTATCTGAGGAGTCGCAAATGGTGCTGAACATTGTGCAATCATCAACGAACATCCCCACTTCTGACCTTATGATTGAAGGAAGATTATTGTTGAAGCAGCTGAAGATGGCTGGGGCTAGGACACTACCCTGAGGAACTCCTGCAGTGATGTCTTGGAGCTCAGATGATTGATCTCCAACAACCACAACCATCTTCCTTTGCACTAGGTAGAACTCCAACCAGTGGAGAGTTATCCCCCTGATTCCCATTGACTTCAGTTTTGCTAGGGCTCCTTGATGCCATACTCGGTCAATGCTGCCTTGATGTCAAGGGCAGTCACTCTCACCTCACCTCTTGAGTTCAGCTCTTTTGTCCATGTTTGAACCAAGGCTGTTTGAACCAAAGCTGAGTGGCCCTGGCACAAATGCCGCTTGATAGCACTGTCGATGATACCTTCCATCACTTTACTGATGATTGAGAGTAGACTGATGGGGCGGTAATTGGCCAGTTTAGACTTGCCCTGCTTCTTGTGTACGGGACATGCCTGGGCAATTTTCCACATTGCCGGGTAGATGCCAGTGTTGTAGCTGTACTGGAACAGCATGGCTAGGCACGCGGCAAGTTCTGGAGCACAGGTCTTCAGTACTATTGCCGGAATGTTGTCAGGGCCTTCACAGTATCCAAAGTGAATCGAATCGGCTGAAGTCTGGCATCTGTAATGCTGGGGACTTTAGGAGGTGAAGGCCGAGATGGATCATCAATGTGGCACTTCTGGCTGAAGATTGTTGCAAATGCTTCGGCCTTATCTTTTGCACTAATGTGCTGGGCTCCCCCATCATTGAGGATGGGGATATTTGTGGAGCCACCTCCTCCAGTTAGTTGTTCAATTGTCCACCACCATTCATGGTTGGATGTGGCAGGAATGCAGAACTTAGATCTGATCCGTTGCTTATGGGATTGCTTAGCTCTGTCTATCTCATGCTGCTTACGCAGTTTGGCATGCAAGTAGTCGTGGCTTGTAGCTTCACCAGGTTGACACCTAATTTTGAGGTATACCTGCTGCTGCTCCTAGCATGCCCTCCTGCATTTTTCATTGAGCCAGGGTTGGTCTCCCGGCTTGATGGTAATGGTAAAGTGGGGATGTGCCAGGCTATGAGGTTACAGATTGCATATGAGTACAATTCTGCTGCTGTTGATGGCCCACAGCGCCTCATGGATGCCCAGTTTTGCATTGCTAGATCTGTTCGAAATCTAACCCATTTAGCACGGTGGTAGTGTCACACAACACAATGCAGGGTATTTTCAATGTGAAGGTGGGACTTTGTCTCCACAAGGACTGTGCAGTGGTCACTCCTACCCATACTGTCATGGACAGATGCATCTGCGGCAGGCAGATTGGTGAGGACAAGTATGTTTTTCCCTCACCACCTGCCCCATACCCAGTTATATCCTTTAAGACTCAGCCAGTAGTGGTACTACCGAGTCCCTCTTGGTGATGGACATTTAAGTCCCCCACCCAGAGTACATTCTGCACCCTTGCCACCTCCAAGTGGTGTTCAACATGGAGGAGTACTGATTCATCAGCTCAGGTAGGGCAGTAGGAGGTTTCCTTGCCCATGTTTGACCTGAAGCCATGAGACTTCATGGGGTCCAGAGTCAATGTTGAGGGACTCCCAGGGCAACTCCCTCCCAACTGCATACCACTGTGCCACCACCTCCACCGACAGGACAGACCCATGGATGGTGATGGCGGTATTTCAGACATTGTAAGGTATGATTCCGTGAGTATGACTATTTCAGGCTGTTGCTTGACTAGTCTGTGGGACAGCTCTCCCAATTTTGGCACAAGTCCCCAGATGTGCATAAGGAGGATGTTACAGGGTTGACAAGACTGGGTTTGCCTTTGTCGTTTCCAGTGCGTAGGTGGTCCATCCGGTTTCATTCTTTATTGAGTTCATAGCAGTTGGATGCAACTGAATTGTTTGTGTAAACCGTGGCGCAGAGTCAACTCCCCCTTGACCCCTTTATTCCCTTCACCCACTTGATCCTGGCAGTCACGTGGGACTAAATCCTCTTAATTCAGGCTCAGGCTGGGTTTTTGGGATATCGGGTTTACAGGAGAGCCACCCGCCACCTAATCCACCCAGGCCCAAAGACCCCAGTATCACTCCATGTCCAAATAAGGCTCTATTCCTGTGATTTCTCCCTTGTCTGTCACATAAATTAATTAGTTCAAACTGTTTTTTACCAGCACAGGCCAGTGTCTGAGCTCAGGTTACTTTAGTTCACAAGCAATCCAACAGTGTCTGAGCTCAGGTTACTTTAGTTCATGAGCTATGCAACAGTTTGTAACAGACTCTGTATTTCTTGCAGCCCCTGGCCAACACTTGCTAGGCCAGTTCAGAGGCATTGCTGTGGGTTTGGAGTCACATGTAGGCCAGACCAGGTAAGGATGGCAGATTTCCTTCCGTAAAGGATATTAGTGAATCAGATGGGCTTTTACAACAATCAATTCATGGCCATCATTAGACTAGCTTTTAATCCCAGATTATTTATTAATTGAATTCAAATTTCATTTTTTGGGGTGCTGGAATTCGAACCCATGTACCCAGAGCAATACGCTGGGTTACTAGTCCGTGACAATACCACTACCCCACTGCCTCCCCTAATCTCTCAATGTCTTTGGATAGAAGCCCTGATTTTAACTCGGGGTGATGCAGGGCACCACTGCAGACAGGGAAGTGTCAGGACCCCTGGACCATGAGGCTCAAGAAATTTTAACTCCCCAGCAACATTTACAAGTCTAGATACTGACTAGCGCTCAAAGCCTGACCGACTTCCAGCAGACCAGAGTCAAAATTAGTGGATGAGGCATAGGTGGGTGGTCAGGCTGCTGCCAGGGACCCATAGAAATAGTACTGAGTGAAGCAAGTATGTATTGTTGAGGATGGGCTTCGGGGGGGAGGGGGGGAGGGTCAGCAAGTCCACGATTGGGGAAGAACAGAGTTGGGGAAACTCAATATTGCTCCTCCTGCTCTATGAGAAACTTTTAAAAATTAATGGAGAATTTTACTTACCTGGACTTTCTGCAGTCAGCAGGCTGGCTACCAACAATATCTTCTGGCAAATTTGAGATTATGTGCTTGTCAGTTAAGCCTGCATGTCCTGATGACACATCGGGATGCAGCCTTGCCATTGAAATTTGATCAGGTGCTCTTTCGGGTTGGCAGCTTTCCCGTGCCTTAACTTAGACAATGTAAGATGGTGGGAGGTGGAAATGCGATGGGAACCGTCCCTCCCACCATCTGAACCCCTCCCAGCCCATGTCGTTAAAATTACCTCATAGACTGCCATAGCTGGCAGGTGTATTTTAGATTTGGGAAGACTGCTGCATCATATATGAACCTGAAATTCCTTCGAGTGTATTTTTGTGGGCAGAATTTGCATCTGCACTTGGAATGGGGGCTAAAAGAAGACCCCAAATTCATGGAACTGATTGATTAAAATAATATAGGTGGGCTGCCAGCATTACTCGTGCTGTTGATCGGCCGCTTGCCTGATGGAGGTCATCAATTTTTGCACATTCCTGACATGACTTAAAAGCAGTCTTCACCTCTTAAAGGGGAGGTGTACTTTGGCTGCAATTATCTATCATCGCGAATTGTGAACAATGGCAGATCCAGGAGATGTGGTAAGGGCACTCTAGTTTTCAGACACTGCATTGGAGGTTTAGATGAAGGAAGTCAGCAGGAGGAGAGGCAGCTGGAAGATTTCCAGGCGACCTTTTAGCACCAATGGGTAGAGGTGGCAGAGTGCTTCAAGGTAAGGAGTGATCGCCACCCCACACCACCCCCACCAGACATGCCTGCAATGCAGGAAGAAGTTCAATGACCTCACATGGTTAGCTAAGTTAAGCCTCCTATCTCCTATCTATCATTACTCTATGATTAACCTTGCATTACTTGTTGTCTCAGTCTTCACTATCCATCCCTTCCTCAATTACCAGCACTCTCCTCCAATCACAGCAACACACTTCATTCCAACTTCTACAGTTCCCAGTGCAACACGCTGCATCTACTACTCAATATTACTTCCTTCTCCTGCTCACATATATACCATTATCTACTGTAAGCTGTGGTTCAATAGGTAGCATCGCACCTCTGACTCAGAAATTGATGTTTCAAGTCTCACCTCAGGGACTTGAGTACAAAACTCTAGGCTAACACTCTAATGCAGTACCGAGGGAGAACTGCGTTGTCAGAGCTGCCATCTTTCAGATGAGATCTTAAACGGAGGCCTGCTCTTCTCTCTCAGGTGGCTGTAAAGGATTCTATGTACTATTTCTAAAGACGAGCAGGGGAGTTATCCCCAGTGTCCTGGCCAATATTTATCCCTCAACCAACATCGCTAACATATCTGGTCATTATAACATTGCTATTTGTGGAATCTTGCGATGTGTAAATTGGTGCCATGTTTCCTACATCACAACAATGACTACACTGTAAAGTAGTTGGCTGTAAAGTGCTTTGGGATGTCCTGAGGTTGTGAAAGGATTATATAAATGCAAGTCTTTCTTTCCTCACACCGGTAATACTACAGTACAAGGGCCTCCTCTAAATTTCACATGATTCTAACACTGACATATTTCCTTCTTCCTTGCAGGCCAAACTCTCACACAATAACAGGAAGCAAGTCATCACAGGAGGAGGGGCATGCTTCATCCATTTGCTGTCCCCACTGAAAGAACAGGTGATGTGTACATCATTGGCAAGGAGTATGTCAGAGAGTGGTGTCTGTCAAGGCTAGAGAAGTCATGCAATGTTTTTAACTATCTGTCCCTCTTTCCCTTCTTACTTAATTCTCACCCTTATGCATGACAGATTGCAGCTGCTTTCCAAAGTTAGTCATTTGCTTAACTATGGCACTAAATGCTAACTCTTCTCCTTTTCTTACATTTCAGATCTAGTAGACGTACACAGTCCTCAGAGAGAAGGGGAAGATAACAAAAGGGCAGCAACACAGAACACGAAGCATCACTCAACCTTATACTTGCAGTCACTCGAGAGCGGCTCTGTGCAAGAATCAGAGGGTAGGCTAGAGGGGTCCTGCACATAAAGATTTACCAAGCACTAGTGCGCAGGAGCAAGAGTGGGGGACAGGATGGCCCAGGGAGCAACTCACTGGAGGGAAAGTTCACATCCTCGCCCTGCTACACAGGGTACAGAGGGAGGAGTCATACATAAGAAGACTGATGGTAATCCACACAGACATTGTAAGACCACTGGGCTGTCCACTAGCGAGCAGGTGCACAATGCCAGAGAACATGGAGGATTTCAACAACTTATGAAATGTCTCATGCATGGCATCAAGACCATGCAGTCAACCATGGAGCAAGTGGTCAGTTCTCTGAGCACTATAGGAAGCCCCACAGCAACAGAGCCTCTGGTTATAGCTCTGACAGCTTCACTGGAAGCTCAGATTCCTGCCATCTTGACGCAAGGGTCCAGCATCTGCTCTAGCTTACAGAGCCTAAAGGACAGTGTGGATAGTGGCTTTGAGGATCTCCCAGCACACATGCACTGTTCTTTCACAGAGCAGTGATAGCGTCAATGCTCAGCCCCTGAGAGTGGCATTGGCACCATGTGGGAAGTACCTGATGTCCTCTCTCAGGATGACTGCTTGCTCCCCTTTCAGCCTCTCAGCCAGTGCTTGTGTTGGGCCAAACTGCCTCAGTTGAAACCAGCTCACAGCAATCTGCAGTCAGGTCATCACTGGCCATAGCTCCTTGAGGTCACCCACCAGGGCCATCTCAAGTGAATTCAGCAGACAATTGGGGGCATACCACCTCCCAAGCTGTAGCTCCATTCCAGCAGCAATAAAATAAATAAACAGGCACACAAGATAGGCACTAAAGGGTTGCATGAAGGTAACAAGTGGATAGACATCAGTCACTTAAGCATTTGTCAAACCAACAATGGAGTCTGTTGGAGTAATAAAATAAAATAACTTGATTTACATACTGGGACAGGCACCAACATGTTGCACCATGGACATCTGACAAAATTATTGACTCAGCTGTGGACATGGGGGTAATTAATCTATATATAAAATGTATAGCCAATTTAATGCTGTCAAAAGATAGTCTGATTTAAAATACATTTCTCCCTAAAAATAAAGTAGCTAAGCATAACAAACATCAATGGAGAGTGGCACAAATGTATTAGCTAGCTAGCAAGCAAAACGGTAAGCAATGCCAATGCAAATTACTTTTGTTAACAGAATAGAGATAGCGACATCATAGGGTGGTAATTGGACCTTATCGGATGACCTCTGTGGATTCACACTGTGTCAGGAGTGCAAATTCACCCAATAAACTGTAAAAGTCAAGGAGAGGATTGTTATTGTGGTTATTGAGGTGAGGCAGTAGAAAAATCAGAAATGGAAAGATGGACCATTTCTCACACTGCTGTTGTCACAAGACAATTTAACCCGTGATGGCCAATGTTTAAGCAACTTTTCCACCTGCTTGTAATATGTGTCTGAAGACAAGACGTCAACAAGGCAGTGATCTCCAAATCAGGAAAATTTTATAGGATGGAGCAGATAGTACTTCAGGAGAGTCATGTAAAGCAGAAAAGCAGAGCGGACCAGGAAGGGACAGAGAGATTAATGGTAGGTAGCCAATAATAGTTTATTAATCTTGACAGGCAGTTAATCTAGTCCTGGATTCTAAAATACAGAAACAACAGAATCTCTCATGGACAAAATGTAATTTGCCCACTAAAGCTAGTGACAAAATTAGATAAATACAATTACAAATAAAGAGCACCCTTCAGTTCCTCCAATTAAGCAATTCTCTTAAATTCATTTATACCTATATCTCAGTCTATCACTGTCGATTCCAATCCAGCTTTGGCGAGATAATTATTAACAAAAAACTTTCCTGCAAAAGGTTGAACAGTTGTTACTGCATGTATTATTCAGTTACAAAATGTTTAGTCACTATCTGTAAGATTGTACTCCAGACTAACCAATTTATATCCAAGCCAAATCTCTTACCTATTAGCAAAGGTGCACTTTTAAAGTAACATAATTATATGATACAGACAACTTTCAAATGACATTGGCCACTCAGGTTATCTGCCCTCAAACTTGAGAGTAAATGATGCATGTTGCAGTTACTGATCTTTGACATACTTGTAAAGCTTGTCCTTTAATCCAATTCTCAGCAAGAACATCAGTTAATGACTGTTTCTAACATGGTTATTGAAACATAATAAAGTTTTAACAAGGCTTCTCTGCCAGTTTTTAAAACTGCAAATGCAGCATGGATTTTGTTAAGGAATCATAGACAGTTCACCATAGATTAAGGTTTATTAAAGCTATCCATTGCATTGTATTTAGTAACTATTATATATGGGTCGGCAGCATCTTGTTTTTGCCAACAAAACTCAGCTACATTACACTGTACTCTTGTAGTCATGAGGAACTTACTATACTTCTTGCCTGTTTTCCCCTCAATACAATTTCTGGAACGATGTGATTCCAAATGGATAGCAGTGGAATTGTGACATTTATATAGAAGTAAACGTCCAGCAACATTCAATATGTCATTTGTGTCCAAAGTGAAAATTATACGTACCAGAGCATAGAAAGAGACATTTCCTAAGTGACTGTTTTCATTTTAAAATGAGTTTACATAACACAAGCCTTTAACCTAGCCACTAGGTTATTTTAAAACACAGGGTTAAAGGATTGGAGCAGGGGTGTCCAACCTTTGTCACGTCGGGGGGGGGGGGCCACATTACAATTTTTGTCTTACATAGGAGGTCGGTGACAAAATGTCAGGAAGGTGAAGACATTAAAAATTTATCTTACTATGAATCAGAACAACAACAAATGTGTATTTGTGTGAAGATTTAAATGAGAAGTCTAATTTATTGACTTACTTTCTCTTCTTTATGTTGGACACTGATTTAGTGACATACCTGGCATTGTTTTTGCTTGCATAAGTAGCCAATCTCTGCCTGCACACTTGATGTAGCAATGTGGAGTATTCCAGATAGATGTCCAAGTGTCAGGAGTGATCTTGATCTCTTTCACTCCCCTCTCTCCTCTCTCTGCGTCTATTTCTCTCCCCCTCCCTTTCTCTCCCTCTTTCTCTGTCTCTCTCCCCCACACTCTCTCTCTCTGTCTCTCTCTCTCTCTCCCCGCCCTCTTTTTATGTCTTTCGCTCACTCCTTGTTCCCTGCTCCTTGCTAGCCACTTGCCGCTCTCCATCTGTGCACTCACCATAAATGCAGAAAACAGAGTCAGGCTGTGAATGCCACCTCCCAACATGGGTGCAGCTGTGTAGTGTGGGTGTGGGATCCTGACAAACCTGTAGCTGCCCGCCAAGGTGCCTGACATTCTGGCAGTTTACATCCGCGGGCTTGATGAAAGCCTTTGGCGGGCTGTATATTAGACAACCATGCAGCCTTGGAGGAGGACATTTAAAATTATCAGTCACGGACCTCAAACTTTTTACATTGGACACCAGTTGCCGACCCCTGTTTACATAGTGCATTAACATTGTGTAACAATCCAATGCACTTTACAAGAGGGTGTATCAGACAAAATTTGGCACCAAGCCACACAAGGAGATATTAGGGTGTGTGACCAAAAGCTCCCAAAGTTTTAAGATCCATCTTAAAGGAGGAGAGAAAGATAGGAATGCGGAGAAGTTTAGGGAAGGAATTCCAGAGCTAAGGGTCCAGATAGTTGAAGACCGCTAATGTTTTTTAGAGATACAGCACTGAAACAGGCCCTTCGGCCCACCGAGTCTGTGCCGACCAACAACCACCCATTTATACTAACCCTACAGTAATCCCATATTCCCTATCACCTCCCTACACTAGGGGCAATTTATAATGGCCAATTTACCTATCACCTGCAAGTCTTTTGGATGTGGGAGGAAACCGGAGCACCCGGCGAAAACCCACACAGACACAGGGAGAACTTGCAAACTCCGCACAGGCAGTACCCAGAATTGAACCCGGGTCCCTGGAGCTGTGAGGCTGCGGTGCTAACCACTGCGCCACTGTGCCGTCCTGTGTGTTGGGGTGAAGCAAATCAGGGATGCACAAGAGGCCAGAATTGGAGAAATGAAGAGTTCTCAAAAGGTTACAGAGACAGATAGTGGTGAAGCCATGGAAAGATTTGAACACAAAGGTGAGGATTTTAAAATTAAATGAGAATTTCAAACATCAATTTGCCAGCCCTAGTTTAAGATACTGCACCAGAGGCATAAGCCAGCTTCTTAATGAGCAGTTAAACTGGAAAGTCAGTTCACCTTGCACTAAAATGCAGCCAGAAAATTAACTTTCTGTATGACAACTCCAATCGTACACCTTTCACACTAGCATTGCCGTTACATTTAAATGTAGCCCTTAGAACAGCTCACTCAAGATCAAGTATTAAAATACAAAATCCCATGTAATGTGCAAAAACCATTCCCGTTCACTGCAATGTCATCAAGTACATATCAAATTAAATTGGATCAGCATGCTAGCCTGTAATTGTAGTTAAGTTATTCAAGAAACATTTTCAGCATTCTCGCTTATTAAACATTGGGTTTTTTGATAGCTGCACACAATTTATTTTTAGTGTGTTGCTGCCAGTAGTGATGTACTCTGTGTTTATGAATGCCAGTGGCTAAAATTTTTATCTGATTATAACTCATCAGAAATAAGGACATTTGCATGGATTTTCTGCATGATTCCCTGTCAGGGAACTATAACTTTATGATGCATTGATGCCACATCTGTCCCCACCTTGTGCACCGCAGAATTTGTGCTATTTTTAGGGCTGTATAATTGGGAAATAGTGCAGTGGAAGAACTTCTTCATCCTTCAGTTTTGGTTACCAGGCTGTGGTTGGCACCAATAGGAGGGTTGAGCTCAAGCACCAGGTCTATGCTGCCTTTCTAAAGGTTCCTTCATGCTTCATATGTAATTACTCCAATTAACACAAAAACATGCAAACAGGAGCAGGCTATTTGGCCCTTCGAGACTGTTTCGCCATTCAATGAGATCATGGCTGATCTGTGGCTTTATTCCATATACCTGCCTTTTCCCCATATGTCTTAATACCTTTGGTTAATCTCAGATTTAAAATTAATAATCTACCATCATCTGCTGCTTGTAGAGGAGAATTCCAAACTTCTACTGCCTTTTGTAGAAGTGTTCCTAACCTCACTCCTGAAAGGCCTGCTGCTAACTTATACGCTATGTCTTCTAGTCCTAGACTCCCTGGCAAGCAGAAATAGTTTTGCCCCTGACGAAAGGAGCTGGAGCGCATTCCTCTGCCCACTGAAAATACATTGGGGTATACATATCTATATATATATATGGGGTGGGGTGGGGTGGGGGGTGATGATGTGGTATGGAATGTAGGAACCGCTAGATGAAGAAAAATTAATATCCACTAATTTGTCTTCCTCCACCCCTGATTACATGGTAGTGGAAATATTGAATAATCAAAGCACACAGGAACAAGATAGTCAAGAGTTGAATGAAATAACTGAAAAATGTTAAGTTTTTTTATGTTAATCTTGGGATGTGAGCATCACTGGCAAGGCTAGCATTTATTGCCCATCCCTAATTGCCCTTGCCCTTCTTGAACCACTGCAGTCCATTTGGTGTAGGTACACCCACAGTTCTATCTGTAGTGGTTTGATTAACTGTGGAAATTACAGAGGTATCTCCCTGCTCTCCATTGCAGGAAAGATCATTACAAGAATCCTCTGAACTGACTCATTACACTTGCTGAAGAGCTACTCCCCGAATCTCAGTGTGGGTTTAGGCCATCAAGAGGCACAGCTGACATGATTTTCACAGCTCGCCAACTGCAAGAAAAATGTCGCAAACAACATCAACCTCTCTACATAGCATTTTTTGACTTGACAAAGGCCTTTGACTCTGTAAGTCCTGAGGCACTCTGGATGTCCTCCAAAGTTCATCACAATCCTCTGCCTGCTTCATGATGATATGCGAGCGGTGATCCTTAGCAATGGATCCATTACAGATCCCTTTCGGTTAAGACAGGAGTTAAACAAGGTTGTGTCATCGCCCCAACTCTTTTATCGATCTTCCTAGCAGCCATGCTCCATCTGACTAGAGACGAGCTCCCTGCTGGAATGCAGCTTATTTATCAAATGGACGGTAAACTATTTAATCTCAGGCGACTCCAACGTCAGTCATTCAGTTCCAATAACCTGATGACGCTGCAGTAAGTGCTGTGTCGGAAACGGATCTTCAGAGAATCAACGTATTTACTGAGGCATATGAGAAGATGGGACTTACATTCAACTTCAGAACAGCAAAGTGCTCCATCAGCAAGCTCCAAATGCAGATGCCCCAGCCCCATTGATTAGGATTCATGAAAAGTGCCTGGAAAATATGGAACACTTCCAGTATCTTGGAAGTTATCTCTCACAGAAGGATGACATTGACAAAGAAATCCAGCATCGCCTGAAATCTGCTGGTGCAGTCTTTGGCCATCTGAGGAAGTGAATGTTTGAAGATCGTGACATCAAAACTGAAACCAAGCTCAATGTCTACCATGCGGTCGTGATCCCTACTTTACAGTACAGGGCTGAAACATGGACAATGTATAGGAGGCCCCTTAAAGCACTGAAGTCATTTCATCAATGTTGCCTGTGGAAGATCCTACATATCAAGTGGGAGGACAGGCGCACCAACATCAGTGTCCTCTCACAAGCAGGCACCACAGCATCAAGGCTATGATTATCCGCCATCAGCTTCGTTTTGTTGGTCATATAGTTCAGATGTCAGATACCAGGCTCCCAAAGCAGATCTTCTTCTCCCAGCTCAGTCAGGACAGACGCACCAGAGGAGGACAAAAGAAGTGCTTCAAGGGTGTGCTGAAAGCCGACATGAAGAAATGCAACATTGACATCAACTTCTGGGAGACCATCACCTTGGACCGAACCAGATGGGGGCAGAGTCTTTGGGAAGGATCCCAGTATTTGGAGACCCAACAATGACAAAATGAAGAGGAAAAGTGAGAGCAGTGAAAGGAACAACCCATGACCATAATACTGCACAATCAGACATCCAACATGACAATGAATGGCCTACGTGCCATAAAGTCTGTAGATCCCGACTCGGCCTCATCAGCCATCTTTGGATTCAGGGAAGACAATTATCCTCACCTACGCGGGATAGCCAATAATAAGGTTTGATACAACAGAGAGGTTTGCTGCACCATTTCAGAGGCAGTTAAGCATCAACTATATTGCTGTGGATCTGAAGTCACATGTAAGCCAGACTGGGTAAGGATGGCAGATTTCATCCCCTGAAGGGCATGGGTTTTTACAACAATCTGGTAGTTCCTTGATCATTATTAATAAGACTATCATTTTTAACTCAGGTTTATTAATTAACTGAATTTAAATTCCCCCAACTGCCTTGTGTGGGATTTGAACTCATATCGTCAAAGCATTAATCCAGGTCTCTGAATTACTAGTTTAGTAGCATTACCACTATGTTATCATCCCCATTGCTTCCCCATATGACATTTGTGATCACATTTCCAAATAGAGGGGCAGTTTTTTAGGCTTTATATGTTCGTGGTGTTTAGCTTGGGAATTCGAGCACCTCTTGCAAATAAGTTCAAGACTTCCTCCGCCCTGTCGCTATTTTATGGTCCTGGTTGCTGTTTATTTAAAAATTTACGTTTTCCTACTCATTATGATCACCAACTCTAGAAGCAGCCAATTCTCTGCCCCTATTTAAAACCAGAAGATAAATGCTCTGATTTTTGGAACACTTTATATGATTCTGGCTGTTTTTTATGATTGGCTATTAAAGGGGTCTCAACAAGTAAAATCTTCTTTGTTTAATTCTGCATGCCTTATGTTTTGCTCTCCTGGTACAAGCAAATTTGAGAGTAGGGCTAAACACAGACAAATTATGATCAATACAATACTCCCAGTACAAGCAGACCCAAGAATAGGGCTGGATAGACAAATTAGAAAAGTTGCATGGCAAATTAGGAGGGGCAAACAGCAACAGAATAAAGAATAGTGTAGAAAGAACAGGAATTAGAGGAAGGAAAAAAGAAATGCTACTAACATGTGCTCTCTCTGCTTTATACTCCCTAGTCTCCACACTGTCCACTTTATACCCCTGGGTCTCAGTTCACTCCACATTATACTCTCAGATCTCCACTCTCTCCACTTTCTCTGCTTTATACTCTCGGGTCTCTCCGCTGTCTGTTTTATACTCTCGGGTCCATTTTCTCTCCACTTCATATTCTCGGGTCTCCACTCTCTCCGCTTTGTACTCCTAGGTCTGCTTTCTCCGTGTTAAACACCCTCTTCAAGTACATGTTCAATTGTCTTTTGAAAATAAAAGTTTCCACCACTTTTTCAGGTAGTGCATTCCAGATCTTAGCAATCCTCTGAGTGAAAAACGTTTGCATCATTTCCCATCTAGTTCTTTTGCCAGTTATTTTAAATCTGTGACCTCTGGTTACCAACCCGCTTGCCAGTTTCTCCCTACTTGCTTTCTCAAAACCCCTCATCATTTTGAATACCTCTATTAAGTCTCCTCTTAATCTTATCTGTTCTAAGGAGAGTAATCCCAGTTTCTCTAATCTCATATCCTCAGCAATGTAACAGCTCCTTTTCTGTTCCTAAACAGATTCAGTCTTTGAACCCTCTAGTATAATGTATCTCTATCAAACTCCTTGATGACAAAAAGTTGGTATGCAGGTACAGCAAGTGATTAGGAAGGCAAATGGAATGTTGTCGTTTATTGCAAGGGGAATAGAATATAAAAGTAGGGAAGTTTTGCTACAGCTGTACAGGGCCTTAATGAGACCTGGAGTCTTGTATACAGATTTGGTCCCTTACTTAAGAAAGGATAAAATGTTATTAGAAGCAGCTCAGAGAAGGTTCACTCAACTGTTTCCTGGGATGAGGAAAGGCTGAACAGGTTGGGCCTATACCCATTGGAGTTTAGAAGAATGAGAGGTGATCTTATTGAAACATATAAGATCCTGAGGGGAGTTGACAGGGTGGATGCTGGAAGGATGTTTCCACTTATGGGCATTACTAGAACTAGAGGACACAGTTTAAAAATAAGGGGTCTTCCATTTTAAGACAGAGATGAGGAGAAAGCTTTTCTCTCAGAGGGTCGTTAAGTCTGTGGAATTCACTTCTTCAGAGGGCAGTAGAGGCTGAGTCATTGAATATATTCAAGGCTGTTAGATAGATTCTTGATAGACAAGGGAGGCAGTGTTATGAAGGGCAGACAGGTAAGTGGATTTGGGGCCACATTCAGATCAGCCATGATCTTATCAAATGGTGCAGCAGGCTCAAGGGGCCAAATAACCTACTGCTGCTCCTAATTTGTATGTTCATATAAACAATACTGCCATTTACCCCCTCCTATCTTTTGTCTTTCTCTATCTCTCCTGAATACATTGTAGCCAGGAATGTTTAGTTTTCATTCCTGCCCATGTTTAAGCAGGTTTCCGTTAAGCTACTGTATCATAACCCAATGTGGCAATATTGTTTGTAACACTCCTTGCATTAACATTTCAACACCATGCTAGACGTCTTTGCTTTCTTCATCCATCTAATTTCTGCTCTTTTGCTACTCTGTTGCTTTCAGTCTCTCAAATTTTCCTGTCTCTCACCTCTGCTACTGTGGCCTGGTGCCCGTCCCTCTGCCAAATTAGGTTAAACCCTCCCTACAGTACTAATTAACCTCCCTACGAGGGCATTAGTCCCAGCCCTGTTCAGTTGCAACCTGTCCAGCTTGTACAGGTCCCTCCTGTCCCAGACCTGGTCCCAATGCCCTAAGAATATGAATCTCTCCCTCCTGCACTACTTCTCCAGCCATGCATTCACCTGCACTATCTTCCTATTTCTGTATTCATTAGCACATAGCACTGGGAGTAACCCAGATATTAGCACCTATAGGGTCCTGTTCTGTAATCTTTTTCCTAGCTCCTGAAATTTTGCCTCTAGGACCGCAATTCTTTTCCTACCCATGTCATTGGTTCCAATATGGAGCACGACTTCTGAATGTTCCTCTTTCCCTCACAGAATATCCTGCACCCACTCAGTGATATTCTTCAAGTAGACACCAGAGAGGCAAAGCACCATTCAGGGCTCATGTCTGCTGTTGTAGAAACAACGTCTATGCCACTGACTATTAAATCCCCTATAAGAACTGCATTTCTACACGTTATTGCTCCGTCCATGCAGCCGAGTCTCCCACGGTGCAGTGGATTTGTTTTTGACTGCACTCCCCTGAGTTGTCTTCCCTGTCACTGGTATTTAATACTGAGTGCCATGCTCCCAGGGGTTTCCTGCACTGCCTCCCTGTTCCTCCTAGTCTGCCTTGTGTTCACCCAATCTCTCCCCTCCTGAGCTCTCTGTAGCTGCTGTGCGACCATCTCCTGAAATGTGCAATCCATGAAACTCTCAGCTTCCCATATGCAGCTTAGTAATACAAACCATGCCTCAAGGTCAGAAACTCTAAGCTCGCGCTCCGAGTTGTGGCAATTTCTGCATCTGGTTTTCCAGGACACACAAGATGTTCTGGAGCTTCCACATGGCACAGGCTATTTAACTGTTTAACTAACACTAAAACTTGAGCCACTAAAGAAAACACTAACCACTACTAAAAAAACTAGCCACTACTAAAAACACTAATAAATAAACAAAATACTAACTTAACACTAACCACCAAAAACACTAACTGATAAACTAAATACTTACCTGTAACTTAGCAGCTCCGTTCCTCCTTGCGTTCTGATGTTACATTTTGCTGCAGGGTCCGCTCTCTCAGCTTTATTCTCTCAGGTCTCCATGCCTCCACCTTATACTGCCATATCCACGCTCTGTATACTCTCAGGTCTGTTCTCTCTGCTTTATGCTCCGAGGTACATTCTCTTCCACTTTATGTTCCCAGCTCTGCTATCTTCACTGCATGCGGGTCTGCGCTTTCTCCGCTTTATACTCTCAGGTCTGCTCTCCCTGTGTAATGCTCCAGGGTCCACTCTCTTTGCTTTATACTCTTGAGTCCACGCTCTCCACTTTATCCACCCAGGTCCACTCTCTGCTTTATTCTCTTGGGTCCGCTCTCTCCGTGTAATTCTCCAGGGTCCATACTCTCTGCTTTATACTACTAGGTGTGTTCTCTCTGCTTTGTGCTCTCAGGTCCGTGCTCTCTGCTTTATACTCACATGTCTGTGCTCTCTGCTTTATACTCTCAGGTCTGCTTTCTTGCTTTATATTCTCTGCTCTCACTTTATACTCTCTGTCAGCTCTCTTGCTTTATATTCTCATATCTGCTCTCTCGCTTGATACTCAGGTCTGCTTTCTCGCATTATACTCTCTGTCTACTCTCTTGCTTCATACTCTCAGGTCTGCTCTTACTTTATACTCTCAGGTCCGCACTCTCACTTTGTACTCTCGGTCTGCTCTCCCCACTTTATACTCTTGGGTCTGCTCTCTCTGCTTTATCCTCTTGGTCTGTTCTCTTGCTTTTTATTTTCAGTCTTCTCTCTCTACTTAATACCCTCAGGACTGCTCTCTCATTTTATACTCTTTGTCTGCTCTCTCTCTGCTTCATCCTCATGGTCTGCTCTCTTGCTTTATGCTCTCAGGTTTGCTCTCTCACATTATACTCTTTGGCTGCTCTCTTGCTTTATACTTTCAGGTCTGCTTTCTCGCTTTATATTCTCTGTCTGCTCTCTTGCATTATATTCTCAGTCTACCCTCAGGACTGCTTTCTCACATTATACTCTCTATACTCTCTATCTGCTCTCTCAGTTTATACTGTCAGGTCCACTGTCTCGCTTTATACTCTTGGTCTGCTCTCTTGCATTATCCTCTTGGCCCGCTCTCACTTTATAATCGCAGTCTCCTCTCTCACTTTATACACCTCAGTCCCCTCTCTCACTTTGTACTCCCTGACCTGGTCTCTCGTTTTATACTCTCAGGTCTGCTCTCTCCGTTTTATAGTCTCAGGTCTGCTCTCTCACTTTATACTCCTGGTTCTGCTCTCTTGCTTCATACTCCTGGGTCTGCCCTCTCACTTTATACACCCCATTATGCTCCCGATCTGCTTACCTGCTTTATACTTCGCTTCTGCTCTCTCTGCTTATCCTCTCGGGTCTGCTCTCTCTAATTTATACCCTTGGGACTGCTCTCTCATTTCATACTCTCGGGTCCACTCTCTCACTTTATAATTGCAGTCTGTTCTCTCGCTTTATACTCCCAGATCTGCTTTCTCGCTTTATACTCTCCATTTGCTCTCTCGCTTTATAGTCTCCATTTGCTGCCTCATTTTATACTCCCCGTTCTGCTGTCTCACTTGATACTCTCTATCTGCTCTTTCACTTTATACTCTCGGGTCTGCTCTCTTACTTTATACTCTCGAGTCTGCTCTCTTACTTTATACTCTCAGTCTGCTCTCTCATTTTATATTCGAGTCTCCTCTCTCGTTTTATACTCTCGAGTCTGTTCTCTCACTTCTGCTCCCTAGATTTATACTCCCAGACTGGTCTCTCGCTTTATACTCTCTGGTCTGCTCTCTCCATTTTATAGTTTCAGGTCTGCTCTCTCACTTTATACTCCCAGTTCTGCTGTCTTGTTTTATATTACCAGGTCTGCACTTTTCGCTTTATTCTTCGGGTCTGCTCTTACTTTATACTCTCGGTCTGATCTTTCCACTTCATACTCCCAGGTCTGCTCTCTCGGTTTATACTCTTGGGTCCACTCTCTCTGCTTTATACTCTCAGGTCCGCTCTCTCACTTTATACTCAGTCTGCTCTCTCATTTTATACTCCCTGTCCTGCTGCCTCATTTTATACTCTCTGTCTGCTCTCTCGCTTTATACTCCTGGATCTGCTGTCTCATTTGATACTCTGTGTCTGCTCTTTCACTTTATACTCTCTGGTCTGCTGTCTCACTTTATACTTGCAGGTCTGCTCTCTCACTTTATACTCTTGGTCTCCTCTCGCTTTATACTCTTGAATCTCCTCTCTCACTTTATACTCTCAGTGTGCTCCCTTGCTTTATACTCTTGGGTCTGCTCTCTTTGATTTATACTCCCAGGTCCTCTTTCTGTTTTATACTCTCATGACTCCACATTCTCTTGCTTTATACATCCAGATCTACTCTCTCCATTTTTTACTCCCGGATCCCCTCTCTCCATATTATAGTTTCAGAGAAACTCTCTCTGCTTTATACTCTCATGTCTCCGTGCTCTCTGCATTATACTATCAGGTTTGCTCTCTCCTTTCATTGCTCCTGGGTTCATTCTCTCCATTTTATAATCTTGTATCTTTGGTCTCTCCACTTTGTACTCTCTGGTCTTCACGCTTTCTGCTTTATACTCCCGGAGTCATTCTCTCTGCTTTATACCCTTGGGATTCTATCAAATTAAGGTCAATTCAGTTCTCCCAGTACAAACAATTATGAGAATAGGGCTGAATAGAGAAATTAGAGTCAATTCAGTTTTCCCAGTGCAGAACTGTACTTAAATGGAACCCAAATTGAAGATAAGGTTTCAATGCTATAGTGTTGATTATCTGACCTGTACTCTCTTTGAACATGCTTCACAGCTGGGATTGTATTATTGGTAAATTTATCCCAGTTGTCAATTAACATTTTCTACCAGAAATGTAGCATGGCTTATTCACATCTCCATTTTTTTCTAAAATATGGCCCAAGGTAAGTGGCTCCCAAGATAACCTTTGATGTCAGCAGCAAGGGAAAATTTCCTCTCTGCATTCTGCGTAGCAAAATGATAGACACAGCTTTCCAACTGATATACAGTGAAATTTGTCACCCATAGATGCATCTGGTATATGTTATAAAAAACCTGCATCACAGTGTTGCTAATACCACTAAACTGGGGGGTGGGGGTGGGGAGGAGAATCTTTATGACAACATAAATGGGAGACACACGGAACACAGAAACTTGAGATCAAGTTGCAGAATATCATTTGTTCTCTAGCTGATTAAAAATTACCACAGTAGTAGCATTGCAGTGTCATGGGATGGTGGGAAGCACCTTCCCACCCACTCTCAACTATGTTGCAGTCCTGATCTCAGTTTCAGTGGGTGAAGAGCTGTCTTCTGGGGTACGGGAGGGGTGGTGTTAGAATCCTGGAATCACCTCATAGGATGGTAATGAACTTGGTAAGCAAGCTATCATCATCAGGCCAATCTCATGCACCTCTCATTGGCATCTAAAGCCACATTTTGAGTAGAATAGAGCTGAGTCTCAAAATATGAAATTACCCCATTGTTATTGAGCTGAGGATAAGGTGATCAAAATTAGGACAGTACTAATAAAACTGGCAATATCTCAATGTAATCAGGATGACTGATAAATAATCATAGAAGGGCATGATTTAAAATGCATGATGAGTACTGTCATTGCTTTGCCAAACATGTTTATCTCTTGTTCTGTCTTGTGAAAAAAGAACATCTTATTAACCCATCATTCTTTTCACATTCAGTGCTCTGGATAATATACTTGCTTAGCCAAGAGCGGTGAAGTCTCGTTCAGGAAACACATTGTAGAATCAATGCATATGTGTGCCTAAGCATCACATTTCTATACAGATCAGCCTTGCAGGTCTCTGCTCTTAGCATGGATAGTAGTGTATTGATAATGTTACTGGCCTAATAATTCAGAGACTCAAACAAATATGCTGGAGATATGAGTTCAAATCCCACCATGGCAGTTTGGGGAAAATCAATAAATCTAGAATAAAATACTCATTTTATTAATAATGATCCTGACCTAACTGGATTGTTGTAAAATCCCATATGGTTCACTATTGTCTTCAGGGGAGGAAATCTGCTGGCCTACATGTGACTACAGACCCACAGCAATATGGTTGACTTTTAACTGCCCTCTGAAATGGTCTAGAAAGTCACTGAGTTGTAGGTGGATCACTATCACCTGCTCAAGGGAAAATAGAGATGGGCAATAAATACTGGCCTTGCCAGTGGTGCTCACAGAATGAATTTTTAAAAAATAGTCCAAGATATCTATTGCTGTTTTGTATCAAATTTGCTTTTTTTCACTTCTGCACTCATTAAAATCACTCATGAAAAGCAGATATTAATATATAGTATGCTGTCAAAACCTTGATAAGATCATGATGATTCTCCAGGTTGGGATTCAACCAGAGCAGAAACTGGTACTGTGAGGGAACTGCCATATCCATGTAGATGTCCAACATCTGCAGAGACCATCGAGAATGCATCTAAAGCCATCGTATACATTTTGGTTTTAGATCCCGTTATTATCGGAAAGAAATATCTTCGATGCCTATGAGCAATTGTTTTTTCCTTCACACAGGTTGTAATCTGAATATATTTGAAGACAACAGAAACCAGAGTACTTTGGCAAACATCCGTGTTTTCCATAAATTTAAATAGGCTGCTGCCAGAACTTTATTATACATTTCCTCTCTTAAATTAAAATACATCAGGCGCTGCAGGCTTGCTTTTGGTTTTAAACAAATGCATTTATATGTATTGACATCACCAAAATCACCTACACAATGATGACAGGGGTCTGGTACAGGCTATATGACAGTATATCCTATTAAAAACAATGGGGTACATGAAGCCTGCCAGAAATAATTATTCAAAGTTGGCAGCGCATTTGAAATGCACTTCAAAGAACATGAGAAATCTGTTGCTTCATGCTACCAACTGTGCAAAAAGATTACCATAAGTCAAAAAATTTAAAGAAACAGTATCTCCTCTGGTTGGCCCAACTAGACTGTTTAGGGGAGAAATGTTCAGATTAAATAAATTCTACAGCCATATAATATTTTCCAACTGTCCCAGCTCCAAGTTCCTCACAATTGATTGTTTTCAGAAGTATTTTATATGTTACATGTCACATCTAATAGTTTTTGCAGTGTCTCCATTGCATCCTCTACTTATTATGTAAGAACTCATTATTGCATAACCGCTTCTTTTATAATCTCTGCTTTTGTAATTATGTCTGTGGTCACAATGAAATATCGCCCCTAAGTGGGCGGACTCCAGTGTGTTGTTAGATTAATACAAATAGAATGTCACGTTTAAATTTCAGAAAGTTCTGACTTTAATAAAGGAAAATTTAAAGGGTATGGAGATAGGGGCTGGAGAATAGGACAAAATGGGTAGATTTTTCAAAGAGCCAGCACAGCCAGGAGATGCGTCCTCCCTCGTTGCTGAAGTACTTTACACCTTGATGTCCCTGAAGTTACACCATAGTTGATCACAGAGTGCAAACACTGGAGAGGTTTATCTCAAATCCCTTCCACCACCACTTTGGTGAATGCATTAGAACTCTTGCTACTGAGTCAGGAAAGCTGTGGGTTCAAGCCTCACTTCAGAGACTTCAACCCATAATCCAGGCTGACACTTCAGTGCAGTACTGAGGGAACACTACACTGTCAGAGGTGCTATCTTTCAGATAAGACACTAAACTGAGGCCCTGTCTGTCCGCTCTGGTGGACATAAAAGATTCCATGGTACTATTCAAAGAAGAGCAGGGGAGTTCTCCCTGGTTTCCTGGTCAATAGTTATCCCTCATCCAACATCAAAATATTATCTGGTCTTGTATCTTATTGCTCTGTGTGTGACTTTGCTGTGTACAAATTAGCTACAGTATTTCCCTATTTTATAACAGCGACTACACGTTGCAAAAGTACTTCTTTGGCTGTAAATCACTTTAGGACGTCTTGAAGTTTTGAAAGAGGCTATATGAATGTAAGTTCTTTCCTTAAAATAAAAGCAAAATATTGCGGATACTGGAAATCTGAAATAAAAACAAGAAATGCTGGAAATACTCAGCAGGTCTGGCAGCATCTGTGGAGAGAGAAGCAGAGTTAACATTTCAGGTCAGTGACCCTTCTTCAGAACTGGCAAATATTAGAAATGTAAAAGGTTATAAGCAAGTAAAGCGGGGATGGGGCAAAAGATAACAAAGGAGAAGGTGTAGATAGGACAAGGTCACAGAATAGCTGACCAGAAGGTCGTGGAGCAAAGGCAAACAATATGTTAATGGTGTGTTGAAAGACAAAGCATTAGTACAGATAGGTTGTTAACGGACTGAAAATTGAACAGCCGCAAGTACAAACATGAAAAAAACCAGTGGGTAAGCAAACTGAACAAACTAAGATGAAATAAAATAAAATAAACACAAAAAAAAAATTTTTTTTAAGGAAAAAGAAAAAATAACTAAGAAGTACAGAGAGGGGGAGGTTAGAGGGTATAGTGAATACACGTTCTGTACTCAGCAAAGGTCTCAGTTTTATCCCCTTACGCCCCCACCTCAATGAATTTCACGCTCAGCATGACGTTGAGCTCTTCTTCCGTTGCCTCCGCCTCCGGGATCACTTCTTTGACCAGGAGTCCTTCCCCCGATCAGTAGACCCATTCATCCGCCTCCAGCACTCTCCCTCTACCTGGATCCCTCCCCCTGGCCTCTTACCTGCTCTTGATCTTTTCATTGAAAACTGTCGGCGAGACATTGGTCATCTCAATTTCTCTGCTCCCCTCACTCACTCTCACCTCACTCTGAACTTGAGGCACTCCATTCTCTCAGGTCTAACCCCGACATGGTCATCAAACCTGCAGACAAGGGTGGGGCTGTTGTTGTATGGCGTACTGACCTCTACCTTGCAGAGGCTCAGTGCCAACTCTCAGACACGTCTTCCTACCTCCTTCTGGACCATGACCCCACCACCGAACATCAAGTGACTGTCCGCAGGACTGTCACTGACCTCATCTCCTCTGGAGAGCTTCCCTCTACAGCTTCCAACCTCATAGTCCCACAACCCCGGACAGCCCGCTTCTACCTCCTTCCCAAAATCCACAAACCGGACTGACCCGGCAGACCCATTGTGTCAGCCTGCTCCTGCCCCACTGAACTTATTTCTTTCTATCTAGACTCTATCTTTTCTCCACTGGGCCAGTCTCTTCCCACCTGCATCCGTAACTCTTCTGACGCCCTACGTCATTTTGACAATTTCCAGTTCCCTGGCCCCAACCGCCTCCTCTTCACTATGGACGTCCAATCGCTCTATACCTCCATCCCCCCCAGGACGGTTTGAGGGCTCTCCGCTTCTTCCTTGAACAGAGACCCAACCAGTCCCGATCCACCACCACCCTCCTCTGCCTGGCTGAACTTGTTCTCACATTGTACAACTTCTCCTTCAACTCCACTCACTTCCTTCAAGTAAAAGGTGTTGCTATGGGTACCCGCATGGGTCCTAGTTATGCCTGTCTTTTTGTGGGATATGTCGAACATTCCTTGATCCAGTCCTACTCAGGCCCCCTCCCCCAACACCTTTTCCGGTACATTGATGACTGTATCGGTGCTGTTTCCTGCTCCTGCCCTGAACTGGAAAACCTTATCAACTTTGCTTCTAATTTCCACCCTTCTCTCACCTTTACATGGTCCATCTCCGACACTTCCCTTCCCTTCCTCAACTTCCCTATCTCCATCTCTGGGGATAGGCTGTCTACTAATATCCATTATAAGCCCACTGACTCCCACAGCTACCTCGACTACACTTCTTCACACCCTACCTCCTGTAAGGACTCCATTCCATTCTCCCAGTTTCTCCGTCTCCGACACATCTGCTCTGATGATGCTACCTTCCATGACAGCGCTTCTGATATGTCTTCCTTTTTCCTCAATCAAAGAATCCCCCCAACTGTGCTTGACAGGGCCCTCAAACGTGTCCAGCCCATTTCCCGCACCTCTACCGTCACCCCTTCCCCTCCCTCCCACAACCGCAACAGGGTTCCCCTTGTCCTCACTTTCCACCCCATCAGCCTCCATATCCAAAGGATCATCCTCTGCCATTTCCGCCACCTCCAGCATGATGCCACTACCAAACGCATCTTCCCCTCCCTTCCCCTGTCAGCATTCCGAAGGGATCATTCCCTCCGTGACACCCTGGTCCACTCCTCCATTACCCCCACTATCTCGTCCTCTTCCCATGGCACCTTCCCCTCCATTCGCAGGAGGTGTAATACCTGCCCACTTACCTCCTCTCTCCTCACTATCCCAGGCCCCAAACATTCCTTTCAGGTGAAGCAGCGATTTACTTGTACTTTGTTCAATGTTGTATACTGTATTCGCTGCTCACAATGTGGTCTCCTCTACATTGGGGAGACCAAGCGCAGACTGGGCGACCGCTTTGCGGAACACCTCCGCTCAGTCCGCAAGCAGGACCCCAAGCTTCCGGTTGCTTGCCATTTCAACACTCCCCCCTGCTCTCATGCTCACATCTCTGACCTGGGATTGCTGCAGTGTTCCAGTGACATCAACGCAAGCTCGAGGAACAGCATCTCATTTACCGATTAGGCACAATACAGCCTGCCGGACTGAACATTGAGTTCAATGATTTCAGAGCATGATGGGCCCCCCATTTTACTTTTATTTTTAGTTATTTTTTTTCTTTTTCCTTTTTAAAAATATTTTCTTGTGTTTATTTTATTTTATTTCATCTTAGTTTGTTCAGTTTGCTTACCCACTTTTTTTTTCATGTTTGAACTTGTGGCTGTTCAATTTTCAGTCCGTTAACAACCTATCTGTACTAATGCTTTGCCTTTCAACACACCATTAACATATTGTTTGCCTTTGCTCCACAACCTTCTGGTCAGTTATTCTGTTATCTTGTCCTATCTACACCTTCTCCTTTGTTATCTCTTGCCCCACCCCGCTTTACTTGCTTATAACCTTTTACATTTCTAATATTTGTCAGTTCTGAAGAAGGGTCACTGACCTGAAATGTTAATTCTGCTTCTCTCTCCATAGATGCTGCCAGACCTGCTGAGTATTTCCAGCATTTCTTGTTTTTACTTAAGTTCTTTCCTTGCCTTTTCAAAGAAATGGGTAAATGATGCACCAAATCAACAGAAAGAGAAATTTCAGGCTAATATGTCACACAATTATTTTCTAGGATCCCATGATGTCACTTGAAGGGCTAGGTTTTTTGTTGGCAGATATTGACTCTTATTTGCCACCCTGTTTATTATTGCTTCAGAATTTTACAGCAGGCTCATTGTTATCCTAGTTACATGGAACAGCTTCTTACTATACTGCATTTTAAAAAAATTAAAAAGTAAGATGAAGGGTCAAGGCCTATACCACACAACATCACCAAAGTTGAGAAATCGGAGGGAATATGAGGGAAATCAGAAATGATTAAGAGTTAACACATTGGGATTTTACAAAGAGTGAAGGAATCAAACGGGTGGAGGTTTGGATCAAAACGAAAGGTTGATTGCGAAAATGAGACAAAGGGAGAAATAGTTTAAAAATAAAATGGTCTAGCAATCACCCTAAAACAAAGGAACACACTTGTAGCTCTTAGTAGCATCTATGAGTTGAGCATTCATACCATGCAAGGTGATATAAATATTACTATCACCTACCTGCAGAAGATTCTCTTCCCTCCCAAGAATTGGAAGCAAATGCACACTGGCCACCAGTGTGATCCAGAATAGTTGCCAGACAGAAAATCAAAGTAAGGAAAGACATACATTTTCAGAAATGGCAAGAGTAGAGCTGACTAATCACCGTGACCAACGATCTTTTGCGTCATGCAAAATGATTCTCGCCTGACTCTGGGGCATAGCAGAGTGAGAACCCCTTTAGGAGGCCATTTTCTGGCTCTCACACTTTGTACAACACTAGAGTTTACAGGATTACTCTGTGATCCCTGTGGGAGAGGTGTTCAAAGGGAGAGAATTGCAGGCAATCAGGTTTGTGAGATGTTATCCATATTGGGAGTACCAGCTCACACAATGATTCCTGCTACTACAGTACCGTGCCAAGTTAACAATAAAATGTCAAGCGCTCTTTTGACCCGTTGGACACTTTATCAACTGACAAAATGGGCTAGATTTTGTGTGGAGGAGGTGTTCCTGCCGTCGGGCCGGAAAGGCGGGGGAACAGCCCCCCACCCCCTGCCTTTTCGTGCCCCCCACCCGGAGCAATCATCCAGTCTTTTTGAATCAAAGTTTTAGGAGGCAGGATGCCCGTCCCTTTACAGACCTTGAAGTGATTGGGATCCTGTCTCCAACGGCTACCTGCCAATCAGAGGTCCAGCACCTCAGCAGTATTGGTAGCACCACTGGCAGTGGTGGCCACTGCCAGTACTGCAGAGGCCTTGGACCCAGGCTTAGTGTGGAACCTGGAACAGAGGTAGGTGAGGCGGGGTTTCCGGGGCCAGTCCGGAAGGCCCCGGTGAAGCAGGGTGTGGGGTGGGTCGTGCAGTCCAGGGAGGGGGTTCCTGAGGGATCCTAAGTTGTTGCCAGTGGGGGTCCTTGAGGGACAACCCACCACCCGCAAGACTGCAGGGAGAACGCCTCATTTTATAAGGAGTCCTCCCCACGTGGCAATGGTCCCCCACCACCGCCGCTGTTAAGATCCCAGTGGCAGGGGGAAGAGGCCCTTAACTGGCTGTAAATATGCCACTTAAGGGCCTCAATTGGCCTCTGGGTGGAAAGGCTGTCATCAGCCTATCCCACCCCCAGGAAGATCACTGGGCAACGAGGAGGCGACAGGCCCTCTGCCCAGCTGCCACCCCGCCTCCTGTCGCAATACTCCATGTCCCCCGCCCCCCGCCCCACTGCCTCCGATCACACCTCAGGGGGCCTCACAAAATCCTGGCCAAAGTTTTTCTTTAACTCCCCTGGCTGCAGAGTCTAGATCTAGGTGTCACAGTCTCAGAATAAGGGGTCAGGTATTTATAACTGGGATGAGGAGTAATCTCTTCATTCAAAGGGTTGTGAATCTTTGGAATTTTCTACCTCATACGGCTGTGGATGCTCAATCATTGAGTATATTCAAGACAGCGATTTACAGATTTTTGGATACTAAGGGAATGAAGGGACAAGGGCAGGAAATTGGAGTTGAGATAGAAGATCAGTCATGATCTTATTGAATGGTGGAGCGGCTCGAAGGGCCCAATGAATATGCGAACATCGGAACAGGAGTAGGCCATTTAGCCCCTCAAATCTGTTCCGCCATTCCATGAGATCTTGGATGATCTGCAACCTTTCTCCACTTACCTGCCTTTGCCCCATATCCCTTAATACCTTTGGAAAATCTATCTGGTTTAAATGTTGCAATAAAATGTGAGATGTTAGTAAGCTATTCAAAATACAAAAATCTATCAATCTCAGATTTAAAATTAACAATTGTTCGAGCATCAATTGACATTTGCAGAAGAGAATTCCAAACTTCAACCACCTTTCTGTAGAAGAGTTTCCAAACTTCACTCCTGGCCTACTCCTGCACCTTTTTTTTTTAATATTCATATATTTGGAAAGACTGAGTGCTTCTGCTCATGTCTTCAGAACAGTTAAAATTCAACATGTGGCAGCAAAGCCTGACTTACACATGTGATGAAGTGCTGCACTGTTGGAGGTGCCAACTTTCAGAAGAAACATTAAACTGTGGCTTTGTCTGCCTGTTCAGGTTGATGTAAAAGATCCTATGGTACTAATTAAAGAAGAGAGGGGAGTTCTCCCAGTTTATCCCTCAACTAACACCACCAACAGATGGCCTGCTCATTGCCTTATTTGTTGTTTGTGGAACCTTGTTGTGTTCAACTTGACTGCCACATTGTAATCCTAAACTGTCTTACTGCAGTTTGTTTTTAAGTTGTGGCTGCTTGAAAACTGCTGAAAAGAGTCAGGGAGAAGCAAAATGGAAGCATGTTCACAGAATCGTTCTATGAAAGGTTCTATGAAATAAAGTATAGGTTATATGTGTTAAAATGTCATAATTGGCTGAGGGTGGCTGCTGTCATGGTCACGTCAATACCACATGGAGTTGTTCGTATATAAAGATTGCCTTAGTGGAGAAGGGCCAATTAACAGCAGGGAGTCAGAGTGCTAGAAATTGGTCAGTGCTGTTTTTTGTGGGCGGGGGTCGTGATTCACAACCTGCCTGCACCCTTCGGCGTGGAAGTAAGCCTTCTTATTTACCTGATTGTAGCATTGATCCAAGCGGGGTGACCTGAGCACTCAGCAGGGGGGAAAACAGCATGTGCTGATAGCATGTGGTGCAGCCAGCCTCCTCTTCTTAAAGACACTCTGTCCTTCTGAAAGAGAGGCTGCACTGAATCACAACAAGCTGCTGCTGAATGCTATTGCTGCATCTCTGAAGAAGGAAAAAGGAACATCAGATCAGAATGAGGCACTGGAGGCCTCAGTTACGGAAGGTGGGCAGAAGGAGAGATGCTGTGATTTTGTGGGGGCCAGGAGACTCCCAACAACCATCCTCAGAAGACATTGAGACTAGGTGGCCAGGGAGGTCAATTGCCAGAGTCTGGCCCTGAGGACCTGGCTGCAGTGCCACAAGAAATCTAATGACCTCATGTGGGTGGTCAAGGACAGTGAATGCATCTTCACATAACATCTCCTACACAGCACACCACCAACCTCTCACACTGTTCAGTGCACCACACCTCCATCAAAAGTCCCTTGCACTCAGGACTCATGCGTAACATTCAAACACACCAGCTCACTCTCACACACATTCCATTGATGCCAGCCTCACACTCACCTCCTGCTGCTTCCACAAACCTCCAACTATTCAGCTCTGGCAGGCACAACATAATCACTGACATTTTTCCCTCTCTCTTGCAGGACAAGGTGACACACAATAGAAGGGAGCAGAGCAGAACCAATGGGAGACAAGGAGGCCTGCATCTTCTGAGCCACACAGAGAAGATGGAATTCCACATCATGGGCCCGGCTGCAACAGAACCCGTGGCATCTGAGGACATTGAGGATAATAGTATGCTTGTGCCTTATGCCCCTTCTCAACTCCCAGTTCACCCCCATCCTGCTACCTGGCATGATGAACAAGCTGCAGATGGTGTCACAATGGACTTCCTGCTTTCCTCCCCATTCCCCTTCTGCCACCCCAACCTTCCGCTTTCTCATTCCTGCTTTCAGAAGCCAAGAACCTCCACCTGCCCAGCCACAGCATACCCAGGAGGAGGAGAGAGGGCAACAGTACGATACTTATGAAGAGGCCCCATCACTTGATCTGAAACCCACAGCCACCAGCTTAGATACTGGCACTGCTAGAGGCGAATATAGAGTTGAGACCAACATGTGATGAGTTACTCCGCATGAGTGGGCTGCAGCCAGGCCAGGGGGAAAAAATAGCTCGTGTGCCAGCTCACTGGAGGGCGAAGTCAAAGATGAGTTCTGCTCGAGGGACTCAGATGATGATGTCAATGGGGTGGCAGACAGGAGAGTGCAAATGAGGATGCACACCAAGATGCTGAATGCATTGACTGGCCTGTCAAACAGCTTCCTGCCACTGTCAAGAAGGCCCAAAGAAAACATTGGGTTGGGGGGCAGGCGGAGCGGGGGGGGGGGGGGGGGGGTGGTGTTGGGAAAGGGCCTCCAGCTTTCATTTATTTTTTTTAAATAAAATGCACTGGAATATAACTTTACAAATTCAAAGCTTTTCTAAAGGATTGAAGCCTTTTAAAGATGGCGCTGGTGCCTGCGCAGTGGCACTGGATGCCATTGCCAAGAACAGAGCATTTGCCCTCCCCATGCCAGGTAGCAGGATGGGGGTGAACTGGGTATGCTGTGGCTGGGCAGGTGGAGGTTCTTGGATATCTGAAAGGGGAATGAGAAAGGGGAAGGTTGGGGTGACGGAAGGGGGATGGGGAGGAAAGCAGGAAGTCCATTGTGACACCATCTGCAGCTTGTTCATCATGCCAGGTAGCAGGATGGGGGTGAACTGTCAAGAAGCATGGATCCAACTTGGATCATGCAGAGATTTCCCTCTCCGCAGACTCTGCTCCACAGAGTAATAGGGCTGAATTTTATGAGTGTGCCGCAAATCGTGGCAGCGCGCTCTGATCTCGATGGTCCGCTCGTGCGGATCCGCCGTCACTTAGCACCCGCATATATTGCGCAGGGGCTCATTTAAATGGAGGGGGTGGAGCAGTTGCCCCCGATCACGTAGAGAGGGCAACCGCTCCGTTCCTGGCAATGGCATCCAGTGCCACTGCGCAGGCACCAGCGCCATCTTTAAAAGGCTTCAAGCCTTTAGAAAAGCTTTGAATTTGTAAAGTTATATTCCTGTGCATTTTATTTTAAAAAATAAATAAAAGCTGGAGGCCCTTTCCCAACAACACCCACCCCCCCACCCCCCACTCCGCTCCCCCCGCCCTCAACCCAATGTTTTCTTTGGGCCTATATGATGAAAATAAACTTTACTCCCAACCCAAACTCTCCCCCCAACCTCATAACATTTGCCCTTCAACCCTTTCCCACCATCCCCACAGCCAATAAAAAGTGTGTTTCCCGCTCCCCACCCCCCCCCTCCACCTTGCACTGATAATCTCACTCCTCCTCCCTCCCCACCAGTGTCACAACTTTGAACTCCGAACAGAGTTCTGAAGGCATGGGAGTTGCGGCTGGTGACCGCAATATCAGTGTGGGATGGCTGCTGGGGCAAGGTAAGTTGATTTGCATCTTTTTAGCTTAATTTTAATATTGAAATGAAGGCGCTGCCATTTGGCAGCGGGGAGGCCACACCGAGGCCTCGCCGCGCCAGGAAAATGCGGTGGCGCCTTCTCGGCAGTGGAGATCATGGAGGGCCTCTCCCGGAAGAATTTTCTGGGCGCCCCCACCACGATGCCCGGCACAGAGGCCTCATAAAATTCAGCCCACAGAGTTATTACGGCACAGAAGGAGGCCATTCGGCCCATCAAGTCCATGCTGACTATTTGTAGAGCAATCCAGTCAGTCCCATTCCCTTGTTCTATCCCCATTGCCCTGTAAGTTTATTTCCTTCAAGTGCCTCTCCAATTTCCTTTTTGAAATCATTGATCATCTCCACTTCCACAACTCTGGTAGGCAGAAATATCCAGGTGATTACCACTCTGCATCTCTTTTCCAAAGCCTTAAATCCGTGTCCCCTACTCTTTGTACCATCAGTTAATGGGAAGAGCTTATCTTTGTCTACCTTATCTAAACCTGTCATAATCTTGTATATCTCTAACACATCTCTCCTCAACCACCTTTACTCCAAGGAGAACAACCCCAGCTTTTCCAAACTAACCTTGTAGCTAAATTCCCTCATCCATAGAGCCATTCTGGTAAATCTCCTCTGCACCCTTTCAGGGACCTTCACATCATTCCTAAAGTGTAGTGACCAGAACTGGACACAATACTCTAGTTGTGGCCTAACCAGAGCTTTATGAAGGTTCAGCACAACTTCCCTATTTGTACTCATGTGTACATTTGTACTCTATTCATGAAGCCCAAGATCCCATATGCTTTGCTAATTAATCTCTCAATATGTCCTGTCAACTGCAAAGATCTTTGCACATGAACATCAGTTCCCTCTGTTCCTGCACAATCTTTAGAACTGTGCCATTAAGTATATATTGCCTCTCTGTTGCAGTCGATTGTTATCGGCACAGTGGCGCAGTGGTTAGCACCGCAGCCTCACAGCTCCAGGGACCCAGGTTCGATTCCGGGTACTGCCTGTGTGGAGTTTGCAAGTTCTCCCTGTGTCTGCGTGGGTTTTCTCCGGGTGTTCCGGTTTCCTCCCACAAGCCAAAAGACTTGCAGGTTGATAGGTAAATTGGCCATTATAAATTGTCACTAGTATAGGTAGGTGGTAGGGAAATATAGGGACAGGTGGGGATGTTTGGTAGGAATATGGGATTAGTGTAGGATGAGTATAAATGGGTGGTTGATGTTCGGCACAGACTCGGTGGGCCGAAGGGCCTGTTTCAGTGCTGTATCTCTAATCTTATCATCCTCACTGTTTGCCACAGCTCCAAGTTTGTTATCATCGGCAAATTTTGAAATTTTACTCTGTACTCCAGTATCTAAGTCATTTATATATATCAAAAAAGCAGTGGTCCTAGCATTGACCCTTGGGGAACACCACTGTCTACCATTCTCCAGTCTGAAAAACAATCATTTACCACGACTCACTGTTTTCTGTCCTTGAGCCAATTTTTTATCCGAGCTGACTATTACCCTCCTATTTCATGAGCCTCAATGTTATTAATCAGCCTTTTACAAGGTACCTTGTAAAACACTTTCCTAAAATCCATACAGACAACATCCACTGCTTTCCCTTCCTCAACCTTCTCTGTTGCTTCATCAAAAAATTAAATTAGATTAGACACGATCTGCTTTTTACAAATCCATGCTGGCTCTCCTTAATTACTCAAACCTCTCCAAGTACCCGTTAATTTTTTCCCTGATTATTGTTTCTCAAACCTTATTCACCACTGATGCTAAACTGACTGGCCTATAGTTATTAGGGATGTCCTTACACCCTTTCTTGAACAAGGGTGTCAATTTGCCAGTTTCTAATCCTCTGGTGCCTCCCCTATATCTAGGGAAGATTGAAAGATTATGGCAAGCCCTTCAGTTATTTTCACCCCCACTTCCTTTAGCAACCTGGGATGCAAGCTATCCAGTCCAGGGGACTTATCCAATCTAAGCATAGCCAGCCTTTCCAGTACATCTTGCCTATCAATTTTCACCCCATTGATTACCTCTACCATCTCCACATCTACTGATATTTTGTCAGCATCCCCTTCCTTGGTAAACACTGATACAAAGTACACATTACGTATTCTAGCCTTGCCCTGTGCCTTTGAGCATATATCACCTTTTTTGTCCCTAATAGGCCCACCTCCTTGTCATGATGCTGACCTAGAGGCACTGCCACTGCAGCCTCCATACCTGTTGCAGCCTTTATGTGGACACATCATCAAATCCATTGTGCCTCCGAACCCCCAGCCCCTCCCCACCCTGTGAGGATGCAGCAACAGTCCCTGCCAAATTCAGGAACTCACTACAAACACCCCCAAAAGCACTCTGCAGTACTTCCAGACACTTTGCAATAACAGAGGTTATTCTAAATTACCTTACCTGCAATTGGGTGCCTGGCCCTTTAATTAACACTGGGTGCTGGGCCCCTTTTGCGGCTGAACGCATTTTCTTTGGTGATTGACAAGCGAATAGATTGAATGGACCTCTGTGGTCTAAGTTTGCAAATAGAGTGTCAAATTAACCAGTAGGGTTAAATGATGGCATGACAGCACCAGTTCAGAGGCTTCTGCTGCATGCGGAGCATGCCCACGCAGGCACAATTCCCAGTATGGGGTACCTCACGTGCCATGCTGGGAGCAGTTGGAGGCTCAGTGCGTCCTACTCGGAGGACCTCCAGCTTCTGCAGAGCCACCTCCAGCGTTTTTTTATTCATTCATGGGATGTGGGCGACGCTGGCCAGGCCAGCATTTATTGCCCATCTCTAATTGCCCTTGAGAAGGTGATGATGAGCTGCCTTCTTGAACCGCTGCAGTCCATGTGGGGTAGGTAAACACACAGTGCTTTTAGGAAGGGAGTTCCAGGATTTTGACCCAGCGACAGTGAAGGAATGGCGATATAGTTCTAAGTCAGGATGGTGTGTGACTTGGAGCGGAACTTGCAGGTGGTGATGTTCCCAAGCAATTGCTGCCCTTGTCCTTCTATTTGGTAGAACTTGTGGGTTTGGAAGGTGCTGTCTAAGGAGCCTTGGTGCGTTGCTGCAGTGCATCTTGTAGATGGTACACACTGCTGCCATTGTGCGTCGGTGGTGAAGGGAGTGAATGTTTGTAGATGGGGTGCTAATCAAGTGGGCTGCTTTGTCCTGGATGATGTTGAGCTTCTTGAGTGTTGTTGGAGCTGTACTCATCCAGGCAAGTGGAGAATATTCCATCACACTCCTGACTTGTGCCTTGTAGATGGTGGACAGGCTTTGGGGAGTCAGGAGGTGAGTTACTTGCCACAGGATTCCTAGCCTCTGACCTGCTCTTGTAGCCATGGTATTTATATGTCTACTCCAGTTCAGTTTCTGGTCAATGATAGCCCCTAGGATGTTGATAGTAGGGGATTCAGCGATGGTAGTGCCATTGAATGTCAAGGGGAGATGGTTAGATTCTCTCTAGTTGGAGATGGTCACTGCCTGGCACTTGTGTGGTGCGAATGTTACTTGCCACTTATCAGCCCAAGCCTGGATATTGTCCAGGTCTTGTTGCATTTCTACACGGACTGCTTCAGTATCCGAGGAGTCACGAATGGTGCTGAACATTGTGCAATCGTCAGTGAAAATCCCCACTTCTGACCTTATGATTGAAGGAAGGTCATTGATGAAGCAGCTGAAGATGGTTGGGTCTAGGACACTACCCTGAGGAACTCCTGCAGTGATGTCCTGGGGCTCAGATGATTGATCTCCAACAACCACAACCATCTTCCTTTGCGCTAGGTATGACTCCGACCAGCGGAGGGTTTTCCCCCTGATTCCCACTGACCTCAGTTTTGCGAGGGCTCCTTGATGCCATACTCAGTCAAATGCTGCCTTGATGTCAAGGGCAGTCGCTCTCACCTCACCTCTTGAGTTCAGCTCTTTTGTCCATGTTTGAACCAAGGCTGTAATGAGATCAGGGGCTGAGTGGCCCTGGCGGAACCCAAATTGAGCGTCACTGAGCAGCTTATTGCAAAGCAAGTGCCGCTTGATGGCACTGTTGATGACACCTTCCATCACTTTACTGATGATTGAGAGTAGGCTGATGGGGCGGTAATTGGCCGGGTTGGACTTATCCTGCTTTTTGTGTACAGGACATACCTGGGCAATTTTCCACATTGCAGGGTAGATGCCAGTGTTGTAGCTGTACTGGAACAGCTTGGCTAGGGGCGCGGCAAGTTCTGGAGCACAGGTCTTCAGTACTATTGCTGCCGAATTTTGTGCCCAGTTTCGAGACATGATTGCCTGTTCGCCAAGGGATTGGAGTAATGTCCATCTATTGTGCTTAATACCTTGTTACCCAGTGTAAATAATTGTGTTTGATCATTATAATTATTGATATCACCATTAGTTGTCTTCTCAAACTAATGTACATTACAACAATGATAGTACTTCTGAAGTAAGTCATGGGCTATGCAGCGCTTTAAGACATCCTAAGAACTTTGAAGGTGCTATAGAAATGCAAGCTCTTTTCTTTTTACACATGCATGCACTGGGCCCACAAAAGCACAGATTTGTCAGCGACAGCCTAAAGGTGATAATACTGGCTGAGAATGGCACAGTGGAGCTACCAGTTATAGGGTGGCCATGCAGTATAAATGCAGCCTTTGGGAGCCACAGTTACTGCCACTGGGATTATTTGCAAGAAGCATATTCCTGGCTGACTTGTTTCTTCCTGTCTGAGCTGCTCTTTTGCTGCGCCTATGGCTTCTGGGAAAGACTCTCAGGAGCTGGCACCTTCCTACATTAACATAGAAGCTGTTTCCAATCAGGCGAGAAGTTCTTTTACTTAGCCATCTGGGAAAGGCATTAGGAAGAGTGATTACATATTCTGATAGTTTACGGACCAGCACCAAATGAGTTTGCTCCCCTTAATCTCATTTCAATATCATTATTTCTATACACATATTAACTTAAGCCTGACCTGATCTGGGACTTGTGATACCAATGTTGAATGCTGGGCTAAGAGGATACACACTTACTGCCTAGTCAGCTGGATTGTATGTTACTTTTCCCTCCATTGAGTAATGCCCTACACTGTGGTTTAGTTGGGTAGTGACGTAGCTCCTCAAATTATTGGCAGATTTGAAAGTCACTTGGCAACCATGGCCAATCATTATGACCACAGCTATGTGAAACTACAGCATTACAATTACACTAGCAACCTACTCATCTTTAATTGAATTGCACACTCACTACCAAGCAGAAAGTAGTGGGATACTGAAACATTTCCAGTTTTGTTTCTTGCTTCACTATGTGCTTGACAACAGGTTTAGAGATGCAGAGAACTGTGATTATTGGACAGCAGTATACCCACAAGCTTCAATGGTTTTGGCCTTGAACCTACTTCAAAAGGCAAAGGAAGAATTGCATTCTTATAGCATCTTTCACAACCTCAGGATGTTCCAAAGCACTTTATAGCTATCAAGTAAGTGTGGACACAGTTGTAATGTAGGAAACAAGGCAGCCAATGTGTGCACAGCAAGGTTCCACAAACAGAAATAAGGTACAAGACCAGATCATTTGTTTTTATTGATATCAGTTGAGGGGTAAATATTGGCGAGGACACTGGGAAGAATTACTCTGTTTTTCTTCAAGAATAGTACACGCGATCTTTTATATCCACCTGAGAAAGCAGATAGGAGCTTGGTTTAATGCTTCATCTGAAAAACAGCACCTCTGACTGTGCAACATTTTCTGTTTTGCATTGTAGCAGCAGCTTTAATTATGTGCTCAAGTTTCTGGAGCAGGGCCTGAACCCACAACTTTCTGACTCAGAGGTGAGAGTGCTACTACTGAGCCACAGCTGATGCCTTTATTGCAAAATATTAGCTTACAAACTTTCAATTCATTTGCATGAAGTTCCTTCGTTTGATATTTGAACAAAGGCCTTGAGCAGTTTATTTTAGCACTGCCACATTTGCCCACGTAACAGCCAAAGTAATTCATGGGATGTGAGGTGTTTTGTGAAGTTTGTGATAGATGTCATATTATAAATTATATAAATGCAAATCTTTCTACCTATAAGGCTTTTCTTTATTTTCTTTGATTATTAATTCTCCTTTGATATTTCTAAGTCCTTTAAAATTATTAAGCATTCCAAGGATGGGGTATCACTAGCAAAGCCAGCATTTATTGCCCCTCCCTAATTACCCTGGTTAGGCGATGAGGAGCCTTCTTCTTGAGCCGCTGCAGTTTGTGTGGTGAAAGTCTTCTTACTTGCAGCAGTTTGCTACATCATTTCAGAGTCAATCACATTGGTGTGGGAATGGAGTCACATATATGCCAGACCAGGTAAGGACAGCAGGATTCATGAAGGACATGAATGAACTAGTTGGGTTATTACAACAATCCAACAGCTTCATGTTCACTTTTACTAATACTAGCTTTTTAGAAAACTGAATTCAGATTCTCAAACTGCCTCATTGGGATTTGAAATCAAGCTCTCTGGAGTATTATTTTAGACCTCTGGATTCCTATTCAAGTTACATACTGTTTTTAGACAGGAGTGCAGGAAAGTGAGCTATTCTCAGACCTCTGCTAACGACAGACCTGCAAAGAGTTTTAAGAGATCAGCTTTTGTTGGCTTATCCACACCCATCCCTAATCCCAATTGTCCTTTCTTTCCTCATTTTCATTCAGTGGGCATGATTCCACAATCCAGCACCTGCAACAAATAGCGGTGCTCCATCCGAGCATATCCTAGGAAATTGCAAGTGCCCAATCCATACCTTTCCTTCCATTCCCTTTAAAGAGCAGAAAAGAATGGGCTGTGTGCACTGTCGATTGCCCGAGATGCATTTTCTACCAGTACTGCTCCCTATTGGGAACACCTCTTTATATCTTTCTTTTCCCCTTCCTTCCATCCACTCCCAGAGCTGTTGTGCTACTGGCCCTCATTCTGACATTATGCAGATAGCCTGAATAATATTTCTGGCAGACCTGTTGGTTCCAACACCCAGCAGTCTGTGCCTCCTGCTTCCAATCTCCTCCTAAAGGACTGGGAGGTCTGAATCAGTGAGGTTCTGTATTCTTCTCTTGCTTGATGCCATGCCCTTGTGCTTCCTAGCTGCTGATCTTCTTTCTGGTAATCTTCATCCTTGAAAAGTATGGTGAAAAGATCAATGGGCAGGAAGTGAAGTTATCTGAGAGTCAAGTGAGTGAGCCAAGCACTGTTAGCTTTCTTACCTATTTGTCTTCTACCCTGATGCTGAAATGTGCAGGCTGTGCCGTCTTATTAGAGACTGCACACCAATTTCCATACACGTCAACTAATTGAACAAAGAACAAAGAACAGTACAGCACAGGAACAGGCCATTCGGCCCTCCAAGCCTGTGCCGATCTTGATGCCTACCTAAATTAAAACCTTCTGCACTTCCGGGGTCCGTATCCCTCTATTCCCATCCTATTCATGTATTTGTCAAGATGCCTCTTAAACGTCTCTATGGTACCTGCTTCCACCACCTCCCCCGGCAACAAGTTCCAGGCACTCACCACCCTCTGTGTAAAGAACTTGCCTCGCACATCCCCTCTAAACTTTGCCCCTGTTACCGGAAACCTATGTCCCCTAGTAACTGACTCTTCCACCCTGGGAAAAAGCTTCTGACTATCCACTCTGTCCATGCCGCTTATAACTTTGTAAACCTCTATCATGTCGCCCCTTCACCTCTGTCGTTCCAGTGAAAACAATCCGGGTTTATCCAACCTCTCATCATAGCTAATGCCCTCCAGACCAGGCAACATCCTGGTAAACCTCTTCTGTACCCTCTCCAAAGCCTCCACGTCCTTCTGGTTGTGTGGCGACCAGAATTGCATGCAATATTCTAAGTGTGGCCTAACTAAAGTTCTGTACAGCTGCAGCATGACTTGCCAATTTTTATACTCTATGCCCCGACCGATGAAGGCAAGCATGCCGTATGCCTTCTTGACTACCTTATCCACCTGCGTTGCCACTTTCAGTGACCTGTGGACCTGTACGCCCAGATCTCTCTGCCTGTCAATACTCCTAAGGGTTCTGCCATTTACTGTATACTTCCCACCTGCATTAGACCTTCCAAAATGCATTACCTCACATTTGTCCGAATTAAACTCCATCTGCCATTTCTCCGCCCAAGTCTCCAACCGATCTATATCCTGCTGTACCCTCTGACAATCCTCATCACTGTCCGCAACTCCACCAACCTTTGTGTCGTCCGCAAACTTACTAATCAGACCAGTTACATTTTCCTCCAAATCATTTATACATACTACAAACAGCAAAGGTCCCAGCACTGATCGCTGTGGAACATCACTAGTCACATCCCTCCATTCAGAAAAGCACCCATCCACTGCTACCCTCTGTCTTC